>NC_051226.1:31380575-31680575 GCF_015220715.1 Pygocentrus nattereri | reverse complement strand
AAGTGTGACCATGGCAATGTGTGCTTCCAGTCACATGCTGAGAAAGTTCAAAAGATTCAAGTACATCATAGAGTTCTTTGGCGTAATTATCCTTGTGATTATCAATATGAATGTTAAAATCACCAGCAATAACAAAATGATCAAATTCAGTAGAAATAAAAGATAACATATCTGTGAAGTCATCAATAAAATTAGCATTGTACCTTGGAGGTCTGTAGACAGTTACCAATAATATTCTTTGTGCCCCCTTTAAAATCGCATCTAAATATTCAAAAGATGTGAAATCACCAAGTGGTAACTGCTTGCATTGGAAAGTATCATTAAACAGCATTGCTACACTTCCGCCTTTCTTGCCGGTGCGTGAAACATTTAAAAAGTTAAAGTTTGGTGGAGCCATCTCAGTTAACACAATATCAGCACTATATGAATTTAATGTCTCTGTTAAAAGCATGAAATCAAGCCTGTGAGTTGTAATTAAATCATTAATTATATAAGACTTGTTTGTAAGAGATCTAATATTCAGTAGAGCTAACTTAATAACCTGTGCACTTTGTTTCAAAGACTGTGAGTTACTTCTAACATACTGCAGGTTGGATGTATTCACAGTATCTGACCTAAACTCCTTGTTCTTTCTGCTTCTGATACGAACTGGAATGGGAAAGATAATTTGGACACAGGGTCCATGCTTGTTTTGAAAACATGTACCGCTGATATCATCACTGTAGTAGCACAAACCCAAAAGAAAGGCTGAGCGCAGATGGCATAAAACCAAACTTCACACACATAAAGAGAGTTTATTCGGTTCACCCCACACCTTTTTCACGTCATACCACGATTTATAGCTTTCATTCATGTAAGATAGGTCTCATCCAGGATCCCCTATGCCCTCATTAATCATGCGATGTGCGGAACCCAAATAGCCCACATCGAAAGTGCCCTCCCTGGGGTATGCGGGTATTTGCGGATTACCTTCGGTCCAACCAGCTAGGTTGGACATACCCAAATTACATCTACGCATCCATGCAGCCGGTGTCTCTTCCGGCTCTGGTTGGAACGACGTGCCCAGTATGGAAAAATACAGTGAGAGCTGTACTGAGAGTTTCCACTATAGGACGTTCCCTGTCTCCCACTAAGCGCTTAGGTTTAAATGTACCCTCTCTACTCTCACTCTCGTACTCCCGCCCACCCGACAGGGCTGGGTCGGTTCGCTCTGAACACCCAGGTGATCTCGACAACCAGGTAGAGGACCAAAAACGATTAATTGGACTTACCTGGGTGAAGAGAACACGTCAGAGGTCACCATTTGAAAGGACCGGCCGTTTTTGGTCCGTTCATGAAGAGGAACCAGAGACTGGATCACCTGTCCTGTGGAAAGCCTCAGTTGCAGCGGGAGCGCTCGGTGCAGGAAGACAGAACGACTCTCTTAATCAATCAAAGAGTTTATTAAGTCTTCTGCACAAAGAAAGAAGGGCACTCCTTCTTTTATACAAACACGTCCTGCCCTGTTGCGTACAAGCAAACAGGGTGGACCCAAATAAGTTGTCTAACAGTCATGAAATGCTAAGCTGACACTCACGGACCACCGGAACTGCCCAAAGGAGGGGGGCTTCTGCTCTGTGTACGATAATCTTACCTACGAAAGAGAACAAATGGTTCTGGACAGAATGTTGTCCCGATAAGAGGAGCAAGTTGTTTGTGCAAACTGCCAAGGACAGTAGCTATGCTTGCTGCAAAGTCTGCTTAGAGCAGAGTTGGAGCAGAGTTAACCCTTTCACTGTTTATTTACTTATTTTATTTATTTTTTCTCTCTTTTTTGTTTCTTTTATTTTTTTGTTTTTTTTAATAATAATAATAATAATAATAATAATAATAATAACAACAACAACAACAACAACAACAATAATTATTTTCTCCCTTCTTCTCTTTCTTTCCTGTCCTCTTTTTTCTCTCCTTTATTGCCTGTCAGGCCTGGCCAAACAAAGAAAATACAAACATTTACAAGAATAGGCTTTAGTAACCTATAGAGCTGTTCTTGTGAAAACAAATATGTTTGATACATCAGTGCATTCGGATTACCATTCCGATTGCAAAAATTGCCAGACATGACAGGTTTAAAAAAAATATATATATATGTATAGTTACACTGACAATTCTCAGGCTCACACTTCCATTGTAATTCCACAGAGGTGTTTGCACCTCTCAACGCCACGCCCCAGACGCCCAACCTCACTATGTCACAAAGTCACTATGGTATATATAAGACCTCGGCCAAATCCATACCATACTTTACTACAGACATTTTTTGCGTCAGCATGGCTACTCCAGCTAAAAGAACCAGAGAAGACCAAAACATCGTAACGGGATATATGCACTCCGTCTCTCCAATGAAACGCTCAGCCAATAACATACAAATGTTTAATGCAGTATTGCAAACACGTCGAGACGATTTTCATGACACAGTGGTGTTCAGTCCACCGAAAAGACAATTTCTTCAAGCAGCACAGAATGGCACCGCAGTCTGCTTAACTAATGTAAAAAAGGCACTAAGTACGTAATTTACAGTCAGTCATTCTCAAAATGTCACGTGTACTCTTTAATATTGTTGTAATAATATTGCACACTTTTTTCTAACCAACAATTTTATATTTTCCAGGTTTTCGGAACACTTCAGACTTCGACGTTGTGGTCTCTGATGTAACAGACATATGTCACCACCGTGCCGTTTACGGCTACACCCCCCCTCCCTCCTCCGACCAAAACTTCTCTTTGCCAAATTAGCACCATGCCACCAGCACAAAACGTACGTACATAACTCTCAATATTCTAAAAATGAACTTTTTTAACAGCATTTCTTGATACGTTTTAACTCAATATGCCATTTTCAAATTGCTTTGCAGAAAATAACTGCCATCGCCTCTACTACCCGGGCAGTCACAGTGCGAGGATCCGAAAAAAAACTTCGCCATGCTACAATCTTCGATGGCACAGCACAGATACTTCTCCAATTATGGGAAAAGCACACGGATGCTGTGCAGCTGCACCGATCCTATCGTTTCACAGACCTGTCAACCCGAAAGTACCAAGGTCAGTTGCAACTGGCAACCACTTTCGACACCGCAGTGGAGATCATCGCCGACCTGGACGTGCCGGACATATCTTGCGACAGTTTAGACCCAGCTCTAACGTCGACAACGGGAACAGTTAGAGCACTGCAAATTGAAAGTATGCAGTGTTTCTTCTGCAACAGCAAACAGGACAACGTTGACGCACGTTCAAAGTTTCACCGGTGTCAACAATGCAAACTGAACCAGAAGTCAGATTCTTATGGACAACTGTTCAGTGGCACGATGATGCTGACCACAAACAACGGAATTCTGCACCTCAAGATAAGCCCAGAAACGTTCACCGCATACTTCAACGCGCACAATTTAAAACTGACTCTAGAGGACGAATTGGAAGAACATTTTCTATCCCAATCGCATGTCTCCGTCACCTTTGATGACGAAAACCAAGTAACTGAACTTGGTCACATCCAACATGCACCAATCCCTTCCACTACCGCTAAACTTGCCACAGATGCCCATGATGGCCCTGACATTGGAGACCAGTTGCTCGCCACTTTCTCAGACATAGTGGAACTTGCCTCTACCTCCACACCCTAAAATCCCCAAAATGCTCAAAGGTATCTAAACCTTTATTTATCATAGCCTTTAATTACTTATATTTAACTTTAACTTATATTTAACATTATTGCACTACTGTTGTTTTTGTATTGCACTTTTTTACTTTTTACTGTTTGTTTTCGATTGTTCTTTGCACTAATTATTACACTATTGCGCACTACTGTTGTGTAACGTGTTATTATTCTCTCAAATTCTTCTTTTTGTTATTAAACCTTCCATATGCTTAAACATTTTGTAGCTTCTTCCCTTTTTTTCACACCCGTGCACAGATTAACTTATACTTAAATCAATCCCAGATTTCAGAATGTTCTTAAATGCTATTCAAATTGTTTCCCACTTCTAAAAAAACACATTTCCCCTGTTGCTTTATAAACACATACTCCTAAAAACTGTAACCACCTGCTTGCTTGTTCTTTACTAGACATTTACTATTCCACATATTTAGCCAATGACCACTTCTTGAGTATAAAACATACACATTGACACTTTTGTATACAGAACTCCTGTGACCTCTCTCAGCATACTACTTTCAACACATGTGCTCCCAGAGGATATGCAATCATCTGCAGTTTAAAACACACCTTATTCAGTCCTTGAATGCCATCATGTTTGTGATCCATTCCCAAATTTATAAGAATAATTTAGAAAAATATAAATGCCACCCATCCATTTTCTAAGCCGCTTCTCCGTCAGGGTCGCAGGGGGATGCTGGAGCCTATCCCAGCAGTCTACGGGCGAAAGGCAGGATACACCCTGGACAGGTCGCCAGTCCAACGCAGGGCAGACAGACAGTCACTCACACACTCACACCTAGGGGCAATTTAGCATGTCCAATTGGCCTGACTGCATGTCTTTTGGACTGTGGGAGGAAACCGGAGAGCCTGGAGGAAACCCACGCAGACACGGGGAGAACATGCAAATTCCACACAGAGAGGACCCTGGCCGCCCGGCCGGGGAATCGAACCCAGGCCCTCCTCGCTGTGAGGCGACAGCGCTACCCACCACGCCACCGTGCCGCCCGATATAAAATATAAATGATATATAAAATATAAATGTTCACCCTTAAATGTGTTTTTTAACCTTTAGGTTTACACCACCAATTTCACCACTTTTTTCCTTCCTCATAAGCCTGTTATCAAGCTCTCAAATTAAAGTTTTATATACTTCTGTCAGTTAACACATGCTTTCTGTCTCTCTCACACACATCCCTCACACCACCCTGAACACTAACTATATACACCTCTCAGTCATTAATACTTACACATAATCCCAACACACTTCACAAACATATACCCCCCCCCCAACACAAAAACCTATGTGTATGCATCATGAACACAAACCTACCTCACCAACACACGTCTACCTACGATGTTCACATATTACACAGTCCATTCTCCCTCAACCTCTCTCTGTATTATATACACACACAGGCCTACCTATACAATTCACATACACTCCGCCCTAGCCATAACTACCAATACCTCGGAAACTAACAAAAATAGAAACACTGCTATTTCCATTCTTTGGACATGCAAACTCGGACACACACACACACACACACACACAGGCCTACCTCTATGCTTCATATATACAATTCTCTAACCATTTCACATACTACACTAATCTCAGCATGTGATTTTTTACTTCTATGATCTGAATCGTTTTTCCATTACAATGTTTTGTGACCTTTTGGCCCTTTGTGCCTCATAAGCCAGTTAAATGGACACTGACACTTAAGAGCATGCTTCATGTATTCAAATCAATGGTTAATTAATAATTATTCACTATATGGCCCCTGGGCCTTTACAGGTTCCATGGATGCCTTAGCGTGCTTGAACCCGCAATTGCCGCTTGCGGCTATATTTGTATTTGTGATTTATTTATTGATGTAATTATTTATTTTGGATTTATTTTTGGGTTTTGTGTATTTTCTTTTATACTTGTGGGTTGAACACCTGGGGCCTCATTTATAAAACTTTGCGTGGAATCTGGAGTGAAAATGTACGTGCGCTCAAAACCAGGAAATTGCGTGCGCACAAAAAAAATGATTTATAAAACCCTGCGTACGCACACCTGCACGTTGTTTCCTCTTTATAAATCACAACCATCTTCAAACTGAGCGCAGCTGAATCAGCCGCACGTTCCGCCTCCGCCCCGCCCACTTTTACCCATAAATGGTCAATGCAAATCACTCATAAATATTTAAATGGCAGCTTGCCCCATTCTTTTTGAAGCGGAATAATGGACGAAAAAACGAAAATATGGAGAATGTGAAGTGGAAGTCCTTGTTTCAGAGGTCGAGGCAAGGAAAAATGTGTTGTTTGGGAGCCTTAGTAGTGGAGTGACAAACAAACGCAAGTTTGTTGAGTGGCAACATGTGGCTGCAGCTGTTAACAATGTAAGCTCTACAAGCCGCACTGTTGCAGAAGTAAAAAAGAAATGGTCGGACTTGAAAGTAGATGCAAAGAAACGGATTTCTTTGCACAGGAAGAATGCAAGTGCTACTGGTGGGGGAAAGGCCACACTTTCTCCGTCTCCTTTTCATGAGAGGATGGCATGTTTAATTGGGGAACCCCTGTTAAGTGGCGTGGTGACTGAAAAGGAGGGCGATACAGACTTGGCTGATGAACCCATCACTGGTGAACCAGGTAAAAACAAATTATCCATAATCGTACATAGTTTTAATAAAGACGCAATAATCAGACTTTTTTTCCTAGAATGGTTTATTAAATTATTTAACCATCACTGTTTTTTAGAGAGGACTGTGGGAGTGGACAGCAGTCATTCAGCTGAAGACTGCCAACCCGGCCCCAACGGTGTCTCCGGTGCCCCGGTTGCCTCCAGCGGTGTCTCCGGTGCCCCGGATGCCTCCAGCGGTGCACCACGTGCTTTAAGCGGAGGTCGTGTTCTGACTGAGGCTGTTTTACAAACACAAATAAACACAATTACAGCAATTGACAATTTAACAAATGAGCTTAAAGAGATTAAGGGGATACTGTCTGAAATGTCAAGTACATTAAAAGAACTTGTTAAAAAATACCTTTGCGTTTCTCTCCAATTATTTATAATCGACGCATCACGTCCTCGCGCAGTCTGACTGCTTGAATATTACGTGCGTCAGGTGGGTAAACATGCGGGTCTGGTTCAGGGTCATTTGCTTGTTGGTCAGTCATTATCAGGGGGAGACCATTCTGCTGTGCCATGTTGTGTAGCACGGCACATGCTCTCACTATCCGGCAGACTTTTTCTGGGTTGTAAATCAGTCTCCCACCTGATGCATCTAAACAGCGCCATCGGCCTTTTAGCAGCCCGATGGTGCGTTCTACAACAGAGCGTGTCAGAGTGCACGTCATTGTAGCGTCTCTCCTCTGTGCTCTGTGGGTTTGGAAATGGAGTGAGGAGCCAGCGCTTGAGCGGGTAGCCACTATCACCTAAAGAAATTAATCAGAGATAATGTTGCATTTACTGCTAGGGCAACTGCTTAAATTAAAATAATAATAATACATTTTAAACTTACCAAGAAGCCAACCATCCCGTACAGCTCCATTTTCAAGACGGGTTCCTACACTGCTGTTCCTCAGAATAAATGAGTCATGAGTAGAACCAGGCCATCGAGCAACTACGTTGGTTAAGGTCATTGTAGCATCGCATATGACCTGTACGTGTATAGAATGAATTTGCTTTCTATTGATGAAAGCAGCTTCATTCTGGCTTGGTGCTCTTATGGCAACATGAGTGCAGTCAATTGCTCCGATTACATTTGGGAAACCGGCCACTGCTGCGAATTGCACTTTAATGTCAGCCTGTTCACTCAAAGTGTAAGGAAACCTGATGTACCGACCTGTCAGTTTTATTATGCCAGATAATACGCCTTACATCATGGAGCTTAAGGATGGTTGAGATATCCCCGACCTGTCTGCTAATTCCCTCTGAAAGCAACCAGTTGCCAGGAATCCAAGGGTTGTTAACACCTGTAAATGGACAGGTATTGCCCGATTTCGTAGTGTTGGTCTCTCCAAATCTGGACCCAACTCAGCACACAGTGTCAAGAGAATTGCTCTTGGAAACCTAAATCGGCTCATTAACCAGTCATCATCGTTTGCAAAAAATCTTCATGATCTCGAAAAATACGTTGTCGCCTTATTTGGCGGCTCGCTAGGTCTTCGAGTAATGCCAAAAAAGCCATTATGACAGACAGCGCATCAGTTGATCTTGTCTATTTATATAGCTGTGATTTACTGCAAATAGTTACAGCTGTTAATTATCTCAAAATATTAACAACCAATTTCCCTTTACTGTATCTTTATTGCTTTATTATTAGTTCCTTTTGCTGTCGTCATGATGATGATGATAATAAAATACGTTTTATTAAGTACCCTTTTAAAACGTGTTTAAAAGTGCAAAATAAAACAATATGTAGAATTAAATTAACCTTAATTAAAATGCAGAGTGAAATAAAACCAGCTAGAATAAAATAGTACTACAAATAAAGTCGAATAAGATACAGCATGCACTAAAACCTTAAACATACAGACAAAAAATAATGATTGCAAATTAATTAATAATTAATTAATATGTGTTTGTTAATCTTTGTTAATCCTTCTGTTCTTAATCTTGATCTATTCGGGATTAACTGATGCGTGAGGATGGTTTGCGCATTTACTTGCAATTCTCTATTTAACCAGATGATGTCACTATTTCCCCACTCTCTCTATCTCTCTCTCCGCAATGTTTTACAGGTTTACGGCAGCTCTAGAGTTTGCTTAAAACTACGCACGTTTTTACGCCACGTACTTTTTTATAAATCACAGTTTTTGCGCAAGATGTTGCGTGCGCACATTTCAGACCCGTTTTTGTGCGTACGCACGCTTTATAAATGAGGCCCCTGGCCTTGTGAAATAATTGCTCGATATTTACTGCCACAGTAACTTCAAATATCCAGCAATCCATTGGTAACAGCCTTGCTGTTACCATCGGGTAGTGAGGTTGCTTCTCATTTTATCACTACTCTCCTTTAAAAGCAGATTCTGACCCTAGACTTTACTATAAAAAGCAGTGATCTAGAATTTCCCTACAACAAAAATAAACAAATGTGGAAGAAATACTCCACTTTTCATTATTAATTGTATTTGGAACCTTATAATAAAATTTCAGAATGCCTTACAAGGAATGTTCTGAAAACAATTTCATCTGAAATCCAGAAGAGCTCCAGGTTATATGACAAGGTTGTCATGGAGCTCATGATCACTCAAAAAAATACTCCATGAGTGTGACACTGACTTTCACAGCTGCCCTGGATACATGCAGCGCTTGCTGGTGGATCCATTTGCAGTGCATATGTACACTGAACAAGGATTTGAAATCCTTGTGTTACACATCAGAAACAGGAAGAACATCTCTTTGTATTGATGCAACTGGTGCAGTACTAACAAAGATGGCCATTCAAGACAAGAGGGTTCTATACTATCCCCTTGTTCTTCCTGGAGATGGAGCAAACAAACCTCCTCTCCCAGTCACAGAGCTCCTGACAAATGAACACAATGTGCCAAATATTTCAAACTGTGCACAGTGTTTCAAAATTGACCTCTGTGAGAGTGCACCACATTGAAACAGATTTCAGCTGGGTCTTAATCCAAAGTGTGCCAATACCTTTTAATAAAGAACACGTCAATGCTTACTTGGAAAGGGCTCACAAAATCTGTCAATACAAAGTTGGCAAGAATGACTTACAGAGGCTATTGGGGCACATCTGCGCAGCCCACAGGTGAAACAGGTGTCATGTTACAAAAGACAAAAGGACTACATGACTTTGCAGTGTTTTGTTTTGCTGGAGACAGCCAAAAAAAAAAAAGTCAAGAGACTGTTAACTGCCTTAAAAGTGTAAGCAGAGATTGAACAGTTTAACAAAATCACACCAAGAAAAACACTTTTGAGGCTGAGCAGATGTGCTTCAAAGCTGATATCCCAGAAGAAAAGGGCAAACACTACTGTTGGCCAGTCACAGTTTATCCCCAGTTTAAAGATGTCCAGCAGGAAGCTATTTCTATACTTATCACAATTGGCCCCTCCCAGTCCTGTCCATGTGTTCATGTTGTGTTTTGATCTTCCATGTGCATTTGTTTTGGTGACTCCTCCCCTATTTATTCTCACCTGTGTATCCACCTGTGTCTTGTGAACCCTCGTTAGCCCTCTTGTATTTAAGCCCTGTGTTTTCATTAGTCTAGTGCTGGTCTTTGTTTGTCTGAACTGTTATTTGCTGTGTTGGATGTTCTGTTTGTTCTGTTCTGCTCTGCTTGTTCTGGTTTGTCTGTCATGTCTGCCCCCCGATCTATCCGCGTTGGCCATCTGACTTTGGACCATTATAACCCTGATTTTGGATTTGCCCTTAATAAATCTCACTTCTCAGCACGTGTGTCCGCCTCCTCGCTCCACATTACAGAAAGACCAGCCATCAAAGGACGCAGCGAGTAAGCGAGACTCCGGTATGTGTTTGTTCCGTTGGGACGAAACTCCAGCTGTTTCTAAGCAGCACGAGTTCGACATGTCCCAACGCTACCAAGCCGGAGACAGCAAATCCCCTGGCACTGAGGATACACGAGCGTCTCTGTCCCGGAGGAAGACGAAGGACCGAAGGTAAGCGCTTTGGATCTGCCCATCTTGAGCAACGTTGCAGGGAGGAGCGACCTGCAGCGCAAGACGTGGCTAGACGGAAGGAGCAAGCAGAAAACCCTTACTGTGGTACTTGGCTTCAAGTGCCACTGCGAGATGTCAATCCCTCGAGTGGGCTTCGAAGACGGCCAAGTGGGTCCTGTTTCTGTTTGTTCCACCAGGTTGGAGCAGTGGTCCCCAGCCCGAGTTCCTGATCCTGCGGCCACACCCCGTAGTATTCCTGATCCCGTCGCGGCACCCAGCAGCAAGCCTGCACCTTCGGACCCGCTGCCAGTCGCCGCGCCTCCGGACCCGTCGCCTGCCCCTGTGGACGTCATAGCAGGCCAGCCTGCCCCCGTGGACATTGTTGCCCGCCTGCCCGTGTCTGGTGTTGGGTCTCCCATTTCTGTTCGTGCTCTGGCTGCTGTTCCTTGTTCTTCGTCTATGTCTGCTCCTGTTCCGCATTCTTGTGTGTGAACAAGAGAAGGACACAAAACAAGAGAACAAGTGAAACAAACAGTCATATAGAATGCTGCTTTGGTATTTTGAAGAATTCAATCCTTCAAAAGAAAAAGAAAAAATGAGGTCAGCTGATTTTATCTATATGCTTCACTCTTCAATGAAAGGACAATATAGGAACACCATCAGAAATGGGCCATCATTTCCCTCCAAAAGACTTACTGTGAAACAAAAAGGGGAAGACCTTGACCTGTCTGAAGAGCAGTGGACCAATCAAGTTAGTGCCACACCTGGAAAGTCCAAGTACTACAGTGTTCCACTGACCATACCTGTTCCAATAAAAAGGAAAAAAACAGACAAAGAAGACATCAAGGGATAAACCCAGAGGAAAGCTTCAAAGTCATGTAGTTCAAGTAAAAAAGATAACCAAGTAAGCAAGAATATCCATAAAGTACAGAGAACATGCTCAGATGTAGCTACTATTCAGGATCCAGAAGAAAACATATGCTGCATTTTCTTAGTGATATTAAGAACAGCAAGATTAACACATTAAGATGTACAAATAACACAACTACATTTACATTTTTGAAGATGCATGCACTCTGGGACACATAATGTAATGAGGCTGTAGTAGCAGTGTTGTCAACCAGGACATCAAGCTGCATGGTTTTAAGACTTACTGATTTGAAGACAGTGTGTCTACATGGATGCCTGTGTGGAGAT
Source organism: Pygocentrus nattereri (assembly GCF_015220715.1). Lineage (NCBI taxonomy): Eukaryota > Metazoa > Chordata > Actinopteri > Characiformes > Serrasalmidae > Pygocentrus > Pygocentrus nattereri. The sequence continues at coordinate 31,669,062 of NC_051226.1, read as the reverse complement.
GTCATTTTAAATGTTTAATTAAATATGGTTTACACATGATGTGAGGATGTCATACATAACAGAGGATTGTCTTTCAATTTGTGCATTATGTATTTATGGTATAGTTACTGTAACTAATCATTGTCTGTACTTTCACAATGATTGTTTATTTACAACCCCAATGGAGTTGGGACGTTGTGTAAGACATAAAAACAGAATGATGACTTGCAAATCCTTTTCAATCATGTTCAACTGAATACACTACAAAGACAAAGATATTTAATGTCAAAGAAATAAACTTTGTTTTTGCAAATATTCTCTCATTTTGAATTTGATGCCTGCAACACATTCCAAAGAAGTTGGGACAGGGGCAACAAAAGACTGGGAAAGTTGAGAAATGCTCAAAAGACACCTGTTTGGAACATTCCACAGGTGAACAGGTTAATTGGAAACAGGTGAGTGTCATGATTGGGTATAAAGGGAGCATCCATGAAAGGCTCAGTCGTTCACAAGCAAGGACGGGTTGAGGTTCACCACTTTGTGAACAACTGCGTGAGCAAATAGTCCAACAGTTTAACGACAATATTTCTCAACGTGCAACTGCAATTTTAGGGATTTCATCAATAGGGGGCAGTGAGCACACTTCCCCGGAGCGGTGGGCAGCTCTATCCACGACGCCCGGGGAGCAGTTGGGGGTTAGGTGTCTTGCTCAAGGACACCTCAGTCAGGCCGACACTTCACTTCACGTATCACTTACTTATCACTTATCCACAGTCCATAATATCAAAAGATTGTCTCCCATTGAAAAGGTGTGGTGCTTTATGAAGCGGAAAATATGACAACGGACACCCCGGACTGTTGAGCAACTGAAGTTGTACATCAAGCAAGAATAGGAAACAATTCCACCTACAAAGCTTCAACAATTAGTGTCCTCAGTTCCCAAACACTTGAGTGCTGTTAGAAGGAAAGGTGATGCAACAGTGGTAAACATGCCCCTGTCCCAACTTTTTTGGAACGTGTTGCAGGCATCAAAATTCAAAATGAGTGAATATATGCAAAAAAAAAAAAAAGTTTATCTGTTTGAACATAAAATATCTTGTCTTTGTAGTGTATTCATTTGAATACAGGTTGAAAAGGTTGCAAATCATAATATTCTGTTTGTTTTACACAACATCCCAACTTCATTGGAATCGGGGTTGTAACATTCTCTCTCACATGAATATGCAGACCATTGACTGCGACCTCTATCTGGTGAAAAGTCGAAGTGAAAATGCAGACCGCATTATAATAAATCAGCCATACACTGTTGGTGAGATTATGAATGGAAAAGACGATGCAGTACGGAGGCAATTCATGTCAAAGGTAAATAATGCCTTGAAAGTATTTAATACAAGATGGCTTACTTGCATTGTGTTATTCATGGGCGTATGTGTAAATTGCAGCAAGCTGTACTGTAGATTCAGTAAAAGTGTGTTAAATAGTCAACATAGTAAAATCAGTAATATTTGTGACTGCAGGTAAATTTTGATGCAATGTGATCAACCAACACTGGACATTGTTGGTGAGTTTTAAGTGATTTACATATATATTTTTTATGTATTTGTTTTGGCAAGCACGTTCATCCAAAGCAAGTTATCCAAAGGCAAAAGACAACTTTGGCATATAGCCTTGAACCAATTTCATAGTCCAGCAAGAACACGGGCAGCTGGAGATGTTCTCAGGGTGGACTTCTCTGTGTGTGCCAGGGTTTAAATTATGACTGTTGTGACTCAACACTTGTTTGACCACCAAGTCCAAGTACTATTTATGGTTTGTAAAATAAAACATTCAATTGTTTGTTGAAAGAAAAAAAAAAAGAATTGAACGAACTAAGAATTACGAGAAGACTCTTCAGAATTCAGAAGTGCAGGTCCTTTATTTCTTGCGCATGGAGAATGTATTTCCAATGGGCCCTTGGACGACACTCACACATATACAGGGTTTGTACACATTTTATACTCTCAGTGAAGGTGGGGTGACATTGCTCCACCTCTTTTTGTCATCTCCTGATTTCATGACACCACCATTATATCCAAATTGACCTTCATACATCTATCATATGGAGTCTTGTGGAAACCATTAGCTCCAAGCCTACTCAATCATTTTTTTAAAGAAAAAAAACATTGTGCCAGGCACATGCTGGTATTTTAAGTTCACTCGCTCCCTATAAAGTGTTTTCTCTCTTGCGCCCTACTGAGGAAGCTTGTTTTAGGGCACTTGCTCCAATATGCTAGGCCATATTGTACTTTATTTATGATTTATCCTGCATAATACATGGCATTTTAATTTTGAGAATCTAATTTACATCAACTGGATGGCTTTATTTTAGCACAACTTTTAGTTTTATTTTAAATGTTAAATAAACTTTTGGATACTGTTCATTTCAACATGCAAGTACTTAAACTTCAATATGAAGAGTCTGAACAGTCAATGATCTCCATTCTTAATGGTTTCCAGTAAGTTTTAAATGCTGCCACCAAAGGGGTCATGATTCTTGACCCTACGGGCCAAACAAGCATGCAGACTCTGAAGGCTGGACAAAGATTCAGGTATTGCTCATTTTTATAAGTATTAGGTGTCCAATCAAATACACTCAATTTCTTTTTTTCATAATGTGTTTTAAAAAACTTTTTTCCAAATGCGCTGAAACGTTCTTGGGAGAAAAGAATGGTCCAACCTCAGATGGAATCTTGCCATAATCCCCCACATGAATCAACGGGATGGGAGAAGTTGCAGTGTTTTTGTTATGAAGGTTTCTAGAACATGAGTACATTGCAATCTGACATATTATATAATAAATTTCTATAACTCATTTGCTTATGGGTGAAGTGGGCAGGTGGAGAGTATTCTTGCAGTATACTGTTTTTTTCTCAGATTGGAGAAGAAATCCTGAGAATATTCCTTTATCTTTCAAAAAAACTGAAATTGATGGAAGCCAAAAGGGAATAGTGCACATTCGTACAACAGTTGGCAATGGCTATTTAGGAATTGTCATGTAGATTTTTAACTAGATTAATTTGTCATCTCTTAGGCATCTCAATTATTTTGTTTAACTTAAGGTGTTTCAAATGATGTTTAGTTAAAATGACTTAATTATTTATCTTCACCAAATTAGTTAAACAGTTTAGGGCAAAAAAAAAAAAAAAAGCATTAACATGGAAAAAACCTACTTGACTACTTGAACCCCTGTTAAGTGGCGTGGTGACTGAAAAGGAGGGCGATACAGACTTGGCTGATGAACCCATCACTGGTGAACCAGGTAAAAACAAATTATCCATAATCGTACATAGTTTTAATAAAGACGCAATAATCAGACTTTTTTTCCTAGAATGGTTTATTAAATTATTTAACCATCACTGTTTTTTAGAGAGGACTGTGGGAGTGGACAGCAGTCATTCAGCTGAAGACTGCCAACCCGGCCCCAACAGTGTCTCCGGTGCCCCGGTTGCCTCCAGCGGTGTCTCCGGTGCCCCGGATGCCTCCAGCGGTGCACCACGTGCTTTAAGCGGAGGTCGTGTTCTGACTGAGGCTGTTTTACAAACACAAATAAACACAATTACAGCAATTGACAATTTAACAAATGAGCTTAAAGAGATTAAGGGGATACTGTCTGAAATGTCAAGTACATTAAAAGAACTTGTTAAAAAATACCTTTGCGTTTCTCTCCAATTATTTATAATCGACGCATCACGTCCTCGCGCAGTCTGACTGCTTGAATATTACGTGCGTCAGGTGGGTAAACATGCGGGTCTGGTTCAGGGTCATTTGCTTGTTGGTCAGTCATTATCAGGGGGAGACCATTCTGCTGTGCCATGTTGTGTAGCACGGCACATGCTCTCACTATCCGGCAGACTTTTTCTGGGTTGTAAATCAGTCTCCCACCTGATGCATCTAAACAGCGCCATCGGCCTTTTAGCAGCCCGATGGTGCGTTCTACAACAGAGCGTGTCAGAGTGCACGTCATTGTAGCGTCTCTCCTCTGTGCTCTGTGGGTTTGGAAATGGAGTGAGGAGCCAGCGCTTGAGCGGGTAGCCACTATCACCTAAAGAAATTAATCAGAGATAATGTTGCATTTACTGCTAGGGCAACTGCTTAAATTAAAATAATAATAATACATTTTAAACTTACCGAGAAGCCAACCATCCCGTACAGCTCCATTTTCAAGACGGGTTCCTACACTGCTGTTCCTCAGAATAAATGAGTCATGAGTAGAACCAGGCCATCGAGCAACTACGTTGGTTAAGGTCATTGTAGCATCGCATATGACCTGTACGTGTATAGAATGAATTTGCTTTCTATTGATGAAAGCAGCTTCATTCTGGCTTGGTGCTCTTATGGCAACATGAGTGCAGTCAATTGCTCCGATTACATTTGGGAAACCGGCCACTGCTGCGAATTGCACTTTAATGTCAGCCTGTTCACTCAAAGTGTAAGGAAACCTGATGTACCGACCTGTCAGTTTTATTATGCCAGATAATACGCCTTACATCATGGAGCTTAAGGATGGTTGAGATATCCCCGACCTGTCTGCTAATTCCCTCTGAAAGCAACCAGTTGCCAGGAATCCAAGGGTTGTTAACACCTGTAAATGGACAGGTATTGCCCGATTTCGTAGTGTTGGTCTCTCCAAATCTGGACCCAACTCAGCACACAGTGTCAAGAGAATTGCTCTTGGAAACCTAAATCGGCTCATTAACCAGTCATCATCGTTTGCAAAAAATCTTCATGATCTCGAAAAATACGTTGTCGCCTTATTTGGCGGCTCGCTAGGTCTTCGAGTAATGCCAAAAAAGCCATTATGACAGACAGCGCATCAGTTGATCTTGTCTATTTATATAGCTGTGATTTACTGCAAATAGTTACAGCTGTTAATTATCTCAAAATATTAACAACCAATTTCCCTTTACTGTATCTTTATTGCTTTATTATTAGTTCCTTTTGCTGTCGTCATGATGATGATGATAATAAAATACGTTTTATTAAGTACCCTTTTAAAACGTGTTTAAAAGTGCAAAATAAAACAATATGTAGAATTAAATTAACCTTAATTAAAATGCAGAGTGAAATAAAACCAGCTAGAATAAAATAGTACTACAAATAAAGTCGAATAAGATACAGCATGCACTAAAACCTTAAACATACAGACAAAAAATAATGATTGCAAATTAATTAATAATTAATTAATATGTGTTTGTTAATCTTTGTTAATCCTTCTGTTCTTAATCTTGATCTATTCGGGATTAACTGATGCGTGAGGATGGTTTGCGCATTTACTTGCAATTCTCTATTTAACCAGATGATGTCACTATTTCCCCACTCTCTCTATCTCTCTCTCCGCAATGTTTTACAGGTTTACGGCAGCTCTAGAGTTTGCTTAAAACTACGCACGTTTTTACGCCACGTACTTTTTTATAAATCACAGTTTTTGCGCAAGATGTTGCGTGCGCACATTTCAGACCCGTTTTTGTGCGTACGCACGCTTTATAAATGAGGCCCCTGGCCTTGTGAAATAATTGCTCGATATTTACTGCCACCGTAACTTCAAATATCCAGCAATCCATTGGTAACAGCCTTGCTGTTACCATCGGGTAGTGAGGTTGCTTCTCATTTTATCACTACTCTCCTTTAAAAGCAGATTCTGACCCTAGACTTTACTATAAAAAGCAGTGATCTAGAATTTCCCTACAACAAAAATAAACAAATGTGGAAGAAATACTCCACTTTTCATTATTAATTGTATTTGGAACCTTATAATAAAATTTCAGAATGCCTTACAAGGAATGTTCTGAAAACAATTTCATCTGAAATCCAGAAGAGCTCCAGGTTATATGACAAGGTTGTCATGGAGCTCATGATCACTCAAAAAAATACTCCATGAGTGTGACACTGACTTTCACAGCTGCCCTGGATACATGCAGCGCTTGCTGGTGGATCCATTTGCAGTGCATATGTACACTGAACAAGGATTTGAAATCCTTGTGTTACACATCAGAAACAGGAAGAACATCTCTTTGTATTGATGCAACTGGTGCAGTACTAACAAAGATGGCCATTCAAGACAAGAGGGTTCTATACTATCCCCTTGTTCTTCCTGGAGATGGAGCAAACAAACCTCCTCTCCCAGTCACAGAGCTCCTGACAAATGAACACAATGTGCCAAATATTTCAAACTGTGCACAGTGTTTCAAAATTGACCTCTGTGAGAGTGCACCACATTGAAACAGATTTCAGCTGGGTCTTAATCCAAAGTGTGCCAATACCTTTTAATAAAGAACACGTCAATGCTTACTTGGAAAGGGCTCACAAAATCTGTCAATACAAAGTTGGCAAGAATGACTTACAGAGGCTATTGGGGCACATCTGCGCAGCCCACAGGTGAAACAGGTGTCATGTTACAAAAGACAAAAGGACTACATGACTTTGCAGTGTTTTGTTTTGCTGGAGACAGCCAAAAAAAAAAAAAGTCAAGAGACTGTTAACTGCCTTAAAAGTGTAAGCAGAGATTGAACAGTTTAACAAAATCACACCAAGAAAAACACTTTTGAGGCTGAGCAGATGTGCTTCAAAGCTGATATCCCAGAAGAAAAGGGCAAACACTACTGTTGGCCAGTCACAGTTTATCCCCAGTTTAAAGATGTCCAGCAGGAAGCTATTTCTATACTTATCACAATTGGCCCCTCCCAGTCCTGTCCATGTGTTCATGTTGTGTTTTGATCTTCCATGTGCATTTGTTTTGGTGACTCCTCCCCTATTTATTCTCACCTGTGTATCCACCTGTGTCTTGTGAACCCTCGTTAGCCCTCTTGTATTTAAGCCCTGTGTTTTCATTAGTCTAGTGCTGGTCTTTGTTTGTCTGAACTGTTATTTGCTGTGTTGGATGTTCTGTTTGTTCTGTTCTGCTCTGCTTGTTCTGGTTTGTCTGTCATGTCTGCCCCCCGATCTATCCGCGTTGGCCATCTGACTTTGGACCATTATAACCCTGATTTTGGATTTGCCCTTAATAAATCTCACTTCTCAGCACGTGTGTCCGCCTCCTCGCTCCACATTACAGAAAGACCAGCCATCAAAGGACGCAGCGAGTAAGCGAGACTCCGGTATGTGTTTGTTCCGTTGGGACGAAACTCCAGCTGTTTCTAAGCAGCACGAGTTCGACATGTCCCAACGCTACCAAGCCGGAGACAGCAAATCCCCTGGCACTGAGGATACACGAGCGTCTCTGTCCCGGAGGAAGACGAAGGACCGAAGGTAAGCGCTTTGGATCTGCCCATCTTGAGCAACGTTGCAGGGAGGAGCGACCTGCAGCGCAAGACGTGGCTAGACGGAAGGAGCAAGCAGAAAACCCTTACTGTGGTACTTGGCTTCAAGTGCCACTGCGAGATGTCAATCCCTCGAGTGGGCTTCGAAGACGGCCAAGTGGGTCCTGTTTCTGTTTGTTCCACCAGGTTGGAGCAGTGGTCCCCAGCCCGAGTTCCTGATCCTGCGGCCACACCCCGTAGTATTCCTGATCCCGTCGCGGCACCCAGCAGCAAGCCTGCACCTTCGGACCCGCTGCCAGTCGCCGCGCCTCCGGACCCGTCGCCTGCCCCTGTGGACGTCATAGCAGGCCAGCCTGCCCCCGTGGACATTGTTGCCCGCCTGCCCGTGTCTGGTGTTGGGTCTCCCATTTCTGTTCGTGCTCTGGCTGCTGTTCCTTGTTCTTCGTCTATGTCTGCTCCTGTTCCGCATTCTTGTGTGTGAACAAGAGAAGGACACAAAACAAGAGAACAAGTGAAACAAACAGTCATATAGAATGCTGCTTTGGTATTTTGAAGAATTCAATCCTTCAAAAGAAAAAGAAAAAATGAGGTCAGCTGATTTTATCTACATGCTTCACTCTTCAATGAAAGGACAATATAGGAACACCATCAGAAATGGGCCATCATTTCCCTCCAAAAGACTTACTGTGAAACAAAAAGGGGAAGACCTTGACCTGTCTGAAGAGCAGTGGACCAATCAAGTTAGTGCCACACCTGGAAAGTCCAAGTACTACAGTGTTCCACTGACCATACCTGTTCCAATAAAAAGGAAAAAAACAGACAAAGAAGACATCAAGGGATAAACCCAGAGGAAAGCTTCAAAGTCATGTAGTTCAAGTAAAAAAGATAACCAAGTAAGCAAGAATATCCATAAAGTACAGAGAACATGCTCAGATGTAGCTACTATTCAGGATCCAGAAGAAAACATATGCTGCATTTTCTTAGTGATATTAAGAACAGCAAGATTAACACATTAAGATGTACAAATAACACAACTACATTTACATTTTTGAAGATGCATGCACTCTGGGACACATAATGTAATGAGGCTGTAGTAGCAGTGTTGTCAACCAGGACATCAAGCTGCATGGTTTTAAGACTTACTGATTTGAAGACAGTGTGTCTACATGGATGCCTGTGTGGAGATGTCATTTTAAATGTTTAATTAAATATGGTTTACACATGATGTGAGGATGTCATACATAACAGAGGATTGTCTTTCAATTTGTGCATTATGTATTTATGGTATAGTTACTGTAACTAATCATTGTCTGTACTTTCACAATGATTGTTTATTTACAACCCCAATGGAGTTGGGACGTTGTGTAAGACATAAAAACAGAATGATGACTTGCAAATCCTTTTCAATCATGTTCAACTGAATACACTACAAAGACAAAGATATTTAATGTCAAAGAAATAAACTTTGTTTTTGCAAATATTCTCTCATTTTGAATTTGATGCCTGCAACACATTCCAAAGAAGTTGGGACAGGGGCAACAAAAGACTGGGAAAGTTGAGAAATGCTCAAAAGACACCTGTTTGGAACATTCCACAGGTGAACAGGTTAATTGGAAACAGGTGAGTGTCATGATTGGGTATAAAGGGAGCATCCATGAAAGGCTCAGTCGTTCACAAGCAAGGACGGGTTGAGGTTCACCACTTTGTGAACAACTGCGTGAGCAAATAGTCCAACAGTTTAACGACAATATTTCTCAACGTGCAACTGCAATTTTAGGGATTTCATCAATAGGGGGCAGTGAGCACACTTCCCCGGAGCGGTGGGCAGCTCTATCCACGACGCCCGGGGAGCAGTTGGGGGTTAGGTGTCTTGCTCAAGGACACCTCAGTCAGGCCGACACTTCACTTCACGTATCACTTACTTATCACTTATCCACAGTCCATAATATCAAAAGATTGTCTCCCATTGAAAAGGTGTGGTGCTTTATGAAGCGGAAAATATGACAACGGACACCCCGGACTGTTGAGCAACTGAAGTTGTACATCAAGCAAGAATAGGAAACAATTCCACCTACAAAGCTTCAACAATTAGTGTCCTCAGTTCCCAAACACTTGAGTGCTGTTAGAAGGAAAGGTGATGCAACAGTGGTAAACATGCCCCTGTCCCAACTTTTTTGGAACGTGTTGCAGGCATCAAAATTCAAAATGAGTGAATATATGCAAAAAAAAAAAAAGTTTATCTGTTTGAACATAAAATATCTTGTCTTTGTAGTGTATTCATTTGAATACAGGTTGAAAAGGTTGCAAATCATAATATTCTGTTTGTTTTACACAACATCCCAACTTCATTGGAATCGGGGTTGTAACATTCTCTCTCACATGAATATGCAGACCATTGACTGCGACCTCTATCTGGTGAAAAGTCGAAGTGAAAATGCAGACCGCATTATAATAAATCAGCCATACACTGTTGGTGAGATTATGAATGGAAAAGACGATGCAGTACGGAGGCAATTCATGTCAAAGGTAAATAATGCCTTGAAAGTATTTAATACAAGATGGCTTACTTGCATTGTGTTATTCATGGGCGTATGTGTAAATTGCAGCAAGCTGTACTGTAGATTCAGTAAAAGTGTGTTAAATAGTCAACATAGTAAAATCAGTAATATTTGTGACTGCAGGTAAATTTTGATGCAATGTGATCAACCAACACTGGACATTGTTGGTGAGTTTTAAGTGATTTACATATATATTTTTTATGTATTTGTTTTGGCAAGCACGTTCATCCAAAGCAAGTTATCCAAAGGCAAAAGACAACTTTGGCATATAGCCTTGAACCAATTTCATAGTCCAGCAAGAACACGGGCAGCTGGAGATGTTCTCAGGGTGGACTTCTCTGTGTGTGCCAGGGTTTAAATTATGACTGTTGTGACTCAACACTTGTTTGACCACCAAGTCCAAGTACTATTTATGGTTTGTAAAATAAAACATTCAATTGTTTGTTGAAAGAAAAAAAAAAAGAATTGAACGAACTAAGAATTACGAGAAGACTCTTCAGAATTCAGAAGTGCAGGTCCTTTATTTCTTGCGCATGGAGAATGTATTTCCAATGGGCCCTTGGACGACACTCACACATATACAGGGTTTGTACACATTTTATACTCTCAGTGAAGGTGGGGTGACATTGCCCCACCTCTTTTTGTCATCTCCTGATTTCATGACACCACCATTATATCCAAATTGACCTTCATACATATATATGGAGTCTTGTGGAAACCATTAGCTCCAAGCCTACTCAATCATTTTTTTAAAGAAAAAAAACATTGTGCCAGGCACATGCTGGTATTTTAAGTTCACTCGCTCCCTATAAAGTGTTTTCTCTCTTGCGCCCTACTGAGGAAGCTTGTTTTAGGGCACTTGCTCCAATATGCTAGGCCATATTGTACTTTATTTATGATTTATCCTGCATAATACATGGCATTTTAATTTTGAGAATCTAATTTACATCAACTGGATGGCTTTATTTTAGCACAACTTTTAGTTTTATTTTAAATTTTAAATAAACTTTTGGATACTGTTCATTTCAACATGCAAGTACTTAAACTTTAATATGAAGAGTCTGAACAGTCAATGATCTCCATTCTTAATGGTTTCCAGTAAGTTTTAAATGCTGCCACCAAAGGGGTCATGATTCTTGACCCTACGGGCCAAACAAGCATGCAGACTCTGAAGGCTGGACAAAGATTCAGGTATTGCTCATTTTTATAAGTATTAGGTGTCCAATCAAATACACTCAATTTCTTTTTTTCATAATGTGTTTTAAAAAACTTTTTTCCAAATGCGCTGAAACGTTCTTGGGAGAAAAGAATGGTCCAACCTCAGATGGAATCTTGCCATAATCCCCCACATGAATCAACGGGATGGGAGAAGTTGCAGTGTTTTTGTTATGAAGGTTTCTAGAACATGAGTACATTGCAATCTGACATATTATATAATAAATTTCTATAACTCATTTGCTTATGGGTGAAGTGGGCAGGTGGAGAGTATTCTTGCAGTATACTGTTTTTTTCTCAGATTGGAGAAGAAATCCTGAGAATATTCCTTTATCTTTCAAAAAAACTGAAATTGATGGAAGCCAAAAGGGAATAGTGCACATTCGTACAACAGTTGGCAATGGCTATTTAGGAATTGTCATGTAGATTTTTAACTAGATTAATTTGTCATCTCTTAGGCATCTCAATTATTTTGTTTAACTTAAGGTGTTTCAAATGATGTTTAGTTAAAATGACTTAATTATTTATCTTCACCAAATTGGTTAAACAGTTTAGGGCAAAAAAAAAAAAAAAGCATTAACATGGAAAAAACCTACTTGACTCCAAATAATTACCATACTTTATAGGTGCACTTTGTAGTTCTATAATTCCAGACTGTAGTCCATCCATTTCTCTGCATACTTTGTTAGCCCCCTTTTACCCTGTTCTTCAGTGGTCAGTGTAAAGCATTTGATGTGTTTGTAACCCCAGGAAATTTTTAAATATTAAAAATTAAAAGCAGCTTTTTTTCCCCATTCAGTAAGTGAACATGAGGTTCAACACCATGTGTGTGTTCCATACAACAGAGCCAATTCATGATTGCTGTCCACAGGGAAAATCACTTTGGGTATGTATGCAGTAAATAATATTTTAGTCATTTAAAAAAAGTCATTTTCAAAATGCATGTACACTTAAACATTTAAAAAGACAATATATTTCAAAATACATACCCCATATACTGTCTCTCTCTCTCCACACACACACACACTTTTCATCCATAATAACGAAAAACAGGCAGTTTTTTTTTTAAGGGGTATTTGTCAGGGAAATTACTGCACTTTTCATAATGTCCTACACTCTTTAAAAATATTATTTTTAAATGGTTCTTAACAAGGAAAATAAGGGAACTTGCAAGGTTACTGATAATGTTTGTATGTGGAATTCAACTGCAAAGTCAAGAGTTTTACTCCTAAGGAGATACAGCTGTATGGATCAAACACATCAAGCTCCATTTGTGAATTTTTTCCCCAAATGGAACTGTTTGATTAAACACATTCATAGATTTTAAAAGCCATTTGTATTGAAAATCACTTTTTCAATGTCAAAAATGCTTATATTTCACTTTCCGTGCTGGCGGTCTACACAGGCCACTGACAGACAAAATGAGAACTGAAAGTTTTCACAAATCAGCTCGTCAGTCTGAACCTGGTTTCATTCATGTGAGAGCTCAACTCATGAAGACATAAGCTTTAGAAAATAAAACCCCAATGTGTAATACTGGTGGATTTTGGCATGAAACATGTCATCATCTGAATTCACAAATCAGGACTAACAAAGCGCACCAGTGTTTGCGCACAATACTGCCTTTTGGAGGAGTTATAGCTGATAGAAATCCGAATCGCTAACCGCGAGCCAACTTCACTGTGGTGTCCGTTTTGTGCTAGTGGCCGCATGATTGGGCACTCTTGCATATATGGAGGACCCTTGCTCACTGGCCTTAGCCGCTCCATGTTCAGGCTGATGACCAGAGGAAAGGATGAACCAGTGGAATTAGATGACTGTCCTCATACAGACATTTTGGAAATTGTCTCTCTTGTGAGCATGACGAAAGCACTGATGTTATAATAGTGATTTTCCACTGTTGGCACTTATGATTTGCACACTCTGAGCAACATGACTTACTTTTATGGAGTCATGATTAGTGTCTAATGTGGTATGTGTGAGTTTAGAAGTGCACTGATCGCATCATATGTGAGGCTTTGCAGGTCGCATAGAAATGGCTACCAGCGAACTTACAGAGCATGTGGGAGGTGGTTTGCTCGCTAACTTGGGTTAGACTTTGATAACCAGCAGCCTGTTAATTAGCTTAGCTAGACAGCCACTACTTAGCAATGAGACCTTCACGTTAAACTGTGCTGGATAATAATGTTACCCGTTTTGTTGGACGCTGAGATTAGACTTTGAATGAACAATGAATTCCTGTAATATATTAATATTTTTTCAAGTTATGATTTTCATTAAGTAGCCATGTTTAGTTGTGGTATGTGTGATTTTAGAAGCCCGTCAGTAGCGTCATATGTGAAGCACTGTAGGTTGCACAGAAAGTTACATGGGCAATTGTCAGTGTGGATATCCAGAGTGTGGGAGGAGGTTTCTCTCATAATTTGTTCAAATGTGCACATGAGAGCACATCAGAGTACTAGGACAGTGGCAGCTTTCAATCGTAATGTCCCTGTTCCCTTAAAGTGTTCCCATGAGTTTGGCAGAAAAGAGTTTAAAAATTTAAAACTGCTTGTAACTCATCTGAGCAGTCATTTGCAGGAAGATGTAGATGTAACGTGTCCGTGCAGAAGCCACCGAGTCCACGTGTGGTACAGCTGAGGAGAGGGTTTATTTCCTAGCAAAGAGCAGGAACCCTGCAAACAGTTACATTGTGACAACCTACTGTTTTGGTGCCCACAATATTGTCTTTCTGGTGCTCTCCATGTTGTAACAATGTTGATAAGTAATTCCTCAGAAAGTTGTGGCACTATGACCGTGTCTCATCTTATTTACATGTGCACATATAAACAGCACTGATAAGCTGGCTTTATGAACATTGTGTTTTCTCTTTTACAGGTACCTGCAACATGGATCCCACCTCACCTGGATCCCCCTGGACCTCAGGTAGTGGTTTAGATTTATTTAATTAAAATGTATGTGTAGCACCGCATGCTCTACCCCAGGCTCAAGGAGGACGCTGGAGGCAGGATTCACGGTTGCAGCAGCCGTGTTTTTATTTTCACGTTCAAACAAACACAACCCAAACAACCAAAACCACAGCTATGCTGGCCACTTTTCAGTCTCTACCTCAAACTTTTCAGCTCTTCAGTCTTTTGCTGCCGTTGCTTGTCCCTCTCTCACGCTGTTCCCTCTTAACTCTTTTTAAAAGGCACTCACGCTGCCAGCCAGATCTGCTTCAGCTGGCCTTCATTAAAAGGGCAGCGTGAGCACAGCTCCTCGTCATCACCCCCAGCTGGCAGCTCAGCTCGGGACTTGCTCCTTCCTCTGGTGCCTCTCGTAGCACCAGCATCCTCGTCTTCCTCCTCCCGCCGTCAGTCTCGTGACTCGCGTCCCTCTGGGGGAGCTTTGCACACTCGTGGCTCTTTCCCTGCCACAGTATGCCATAATAAAAGCCACTTACTATGGAGATAAGAGAAGAACTACAGTATTCAAGCTGTGGAGTTATTGCTGCGCCACTGGAAAGCACAGCGGGTAAAACACCTCAAGGAAGGGGAAGAGGTGGGAAAATGGCAAACAGCAAACAAAAGAAACTCAAAGCAGTGTGCTCAAACAAAGGCAGAACTAGATGCAGATGCACTAGGTGAAATAAATAAACTTGCCTCCAGCAGAGTATAAAGCACTGCTGGGGGTAACGGAAGTGTGAAGGGACAAAATGAACAGAAAACAGCTTTGGCAGTTGCACACATGTGAGCAAGGAATTCTAGTTCAACTTAGCATATTGAACTTATATGTAGTATTAATATATGAAGAATCAAGAAATATATACATGATTTTTATGAACAATAATTTTGGAAGAATTCACACAACTAAGGGCTACAAGTATTAATTCTTTTCTTTTTGTTTTACCTCTGTTACATTTGCTTTTGGACAATTTTATAGCTCAAGCCTTTTTTTGTATTTTCAGTAGTGTTTTTATTTTTTCTCCCCCTTTTGTTCAAATTCCCACCTGGGCTGCATAGCATAGCGTACCAGTGACCCCTCTATAAAAGTGTGACAAAGCATTACTGTTTGCCACAGCCTTAAGTAGAGGAGTCCACAGGTGTGTCGGGTTGGACCTTAATCAGCCCAAGGCCTTCTGGGAATTGGAGTTCCCCGAACTTATGGCCCCTTGCCGCCATCACCCTCTGCTGGTAGCTGGCGGCGCAGGCTGGACCCTAGCACGTTCAGTTTTTGGAGATTTGGACTGTCTAATGCCTTTGCTGTCTGGGAGAAATTACAAAGAGTAATGTTTAAGCTGCATTACAGTCACACTAAGCTTTAATGGAACATATAAATAATAACATTACTTAAATATTTATTATATATCGAATATCCATTTAGAACAAAGGTTATTTGCATTTAATAGACTTGAAATAGCATTTAGTGCTTTGATGTGTAACAGACATGGTCAAGCTGAGGCCTGTGATTTTGTACATATTCATTGATGATCTGTTAAAAAATCTGAATTATGCATGTATGGGTGTTTGAGCTGCATTTAGACTTTATAAAGCACAAGCTCTATTCTCTGAATGTAGGTGTTGGTATTGGTGCTTACAGTTTGAAGCAGAGAGTTTTCACATAGCTCTTTTTAAATGAACCAAACACAGTTCTGTTGAAGTGACCTTGAAAGGGAACCAGATGCAAATGACCTCAGTGCATTTTATGTTCACATTGTAAGTGACCTATAAAGAGGACTGAGCTCTCTTTCTGGTCCTCTTTAGCACTGATGAGATCTCAGACTTACTGTTCACACCAGAACTCATTTAGATCTGAACCCCAGCTAGGGACCACTGAATTTTGGGTATTAAAAATTAGCCCTACTCTTTCACGTATAGGAGTAGGGGTGTCCTGATTGTTATTGAGATGGGGGGATAGGGTGAAGTGTTAGGTCTATTGCGCCCCTTCAAATGGAGATTTTTCAGAGGCTCACTACAAACGAGTGTTACAAGAAAATTCCCAGAATTCCCTGTGAATCATCTGTAAGACGGCTGCATAGGTGACCAAAGAGACACATAAATGTAAATGTGTCTCTGTTAAAAAGCCGTTGTATTGTAAGAAAACCACTGTAATAGTGTATTATGGTCATTTCCTTCATAACACACATAAAAATAGCTAGTAATACGCTGATGTATCAGTCCCTACCTACCAAAATTTTCCACTCCACATACCTTAAATGGTGCCACAGTTGCGTTCTGGTGCCTGGGGTTGCTGCACCATTTAAGGTGGAATGGGAAAATTCGATCATGAAGCTGGCGATTAGAAAGCTAAGTTCAGCTTCATATCACCGAAGAATCCTTGGCGGCCATAATAAATAATTGTCATCTCCCTCTTTTAAGGCATTTGACGCCCTAAATGTATTTAAGCAGTGCAGAGCTGAACTTTCCTCTCCTCTGCTGTCACTTCAGACTGGCAGGGTCGCCTACAGAGCAGCACTAGTAGCTGTTAATGAAGTGATGTAGTTATTTGTTTGTGCTCTTTTTTATTCGGTAACTCATTTGATGCGTAAATCTGAAGTTGACTGAATCGCGAGTGCCCATGCTTTTCAGTCTTCTTCAGATAAATGGCAAATGTCAGTGTGATATACTGTTATTGCTGTAGTATGGAGACAAAGCAGGAAAACACATCCTGATTATTTTTCCAGACTATTTTAAATATGATTCACCTGTCCCGTCATGCCCAACAAAATGATCATGCCTGTTATTCGAACATTCTGGGTTTTCCACCCTAGTGACTGTAAGAAATAGTATTGCTTTATTTGAGATCTTAACACTGTTACAATTACATACCTATGTTCTATCTCTCTAGGGACTTCAGGCAGCTCATCTGGTTCCGAGCTGAGAATGAGCTGCGTTTCCTAAAATCCAAAAGTGCTGCAAAACCACTTTGGGAGTGAGTTATTTGTTTTAAAGCTGCTTCGCTGTGTACAACCATCTGTTTTGATCCTTGTTTTAATATTACTCTTCATATTTTTTTATGATACAGGACATTGATCAGAGACTTTGGCCTTGAGGACAAAATCACTCCCCAGTCTCCAAGGACAGTGAGAACAATAAACATTATTAGTTTAAATACAAATACTAAGAGGAAGAATGCAATATTGATATTGATGAATGTCAAGTAGCGAAGTGTTGAGAACAGATACATACACACAATATTTTATCATTACAGCATCCAGGCCCAAACTCTGTGTAGGGAAAGGCACCTTTACTCAAGGAGTTATTTTCATGCATGCATTTATACTTCAACAGTTGAGGTTTACAAATGAGGAATAATTTTGCTCGGTAATTGAGTTGGCTTGAAAAAGCCAAGTTACTGTTCTTCGTAATCTTCCTCTTATTATTATTATTCTACGCTCAAAATTCAAAATGATTTTTGTCCCACAGTTTTCAAGCTAGAGCCACGAAACTTTGCAGGATCATAGTACCTATACCCGTTTAGGTTGTTTGTGCTTTTCCGACGTACGGTTCCCATGATGTCACAATGGGTCCCTCTCTCACACAGCACATACAAACACACGCACGGAGCTCAATGTCTCACAGGCTCCCAGCCTAATTCTCAGCAGTATCAACACACGTAATGGTTTTGTTAAGGTGGAACTACTTTTAAGGTGGAATTGCACTTACGTAGCACTGAATTTTAAGGTGGAACTTCAACTACCTTAGCAATAAATTTAAGGTGGAACTTCAATTAACATAGCACTAAATTTAAGATGGCACAGAATTTAAGGTGGAACTTCAATTAACATAGCATTAGATTTAAGATGGAACTGCTATTAACATATTTATTTTAAGGTGGAAGATCTAGAATTTAGGGTAGAATTTCTTTTAAGGTGGCAGCAAATTTAAAATGTACCTCTTTCTAAGGTGGCACAGAATTTAAGGTGCAACTTTATTAAAAGGCAGCACAGATCTTAAGGTGGAACGTCAAATAACATAGCACTAAATTTAAGGGGGCACAGTGTTTAAGGTGGAACTTAATAAAATTAAGGTGGAACCTTTTTAAGGTGGCACTAAATTTAAGGTGGAACTTCAGTTAACATAGCACAAAATTAAAGGAGGCACAGAATTTAAGATGGAACCTTTTTAAGGTGGAACTTCAATAAACATAGCACTTAATTAACGGTGGCATAGAATTTAAGGTGGAACTTTAATTACCATAGAAATAAAATTAAGGTGTCAAAGAACTTAATGTGGAACTTCAATTAACCTAGCACTAAATTTAAGGTGGCACAGATTTTAAGGTGTAACTGGAATTAATATACCAGTAAATTTAAGGTGGCACAGTGTTTAAGGTGGAACTTTACATAGGAATAAAATTAAATTGGCACAGAATTAAAGGTGGAACATTTTTAAGGTGGCACATAATTTAAGGTGGAATTTAACATAACATAGCATTACATTTAAGTTGGAACTGCTATTAACATACAGACATCAGGTAGCATCATTTTCACCATTATCTACCACTTTAAACCTCAACAGTAGTATTTAAACAGCTTTACCACATTCTACAGTCATCAGGTAACATAAGTTTAATGATTATCTGCAGCTTTAAACCTCAACAGTAGCATTTAAGCAGTTTTAATAGACTCTAGAGCCATCAGGTAACATCAGTTAAACCACTATCTACAGCTTTAAATATTACAGGTGAGGTTTAATCAGCTTTAACACACGTTACAGCCGTCAGGTAACATCAGTTTAACCATATCTACAGCTTTTGCTGTATTGTTCAATTGCTGTATTGTTCAGAATGTTTGATTGGTCAGTCAATAAAATAGTCCAAGTGTGTTTTTTGCAAATGTAAGATGACCATTGATGTTTCTTTTGTTTACTAGTGTTTTCAGGAATAGTTAGAGCCAGGTGGAGCCAGGACAAAGTGGAATCATGAACAAATGATTCCAGAGTTGGTGCAAGCATTAAGTGTAGCCATGATGAAGTGGAGACAGGACAAAGTGGATTCAGGAAGAGGTGGTGCCAGGATAAAGTGAAGCTAAGGTTGGGATGCAATATTGAGTGGAGCCCAGATGAAGCCAGAATGAGGTGAAATCACAAAGAGGTGGAGCCATGGTTGGTGCCAGGATTAGGAAGAGCCCAGGTGAAGCCAGGATGAGGTGGAATCACAAAGAGGTGGAGCCAGGATTGGTGCCAGGATTAGGTGGAGCCCAGATGAAGTGAAACCAGGAACGAGTGGAGAGAGGATGAGCCTGTATAACACACACACACAAACACACGCACACACATTCTTCGGTTTTCAGAAAAGAGTCAGGTGATAAACTTCGCATTTTGCAGATCTCTGGTATTGTTGATCATTCATTCATTTATCCATTATATACTGAGTACTATAAATATGAATAACTGTTTAAAATGTTTAATTAATTTAATTAAAATTCTGCATAGATTTTCTATTTTACAAAACACAATAAACAGGACTGTGGTAGCTGTAATGTGTGTGTAAAACACCTGCTGCAATGCTGGTATGTGGATTGGAAATGAACACTGGGTCCAAAAGTGTATTTTTCCCTGTTGTGGCAGTGTTAATAACTTGGGTGTAATCTCTTGAATCAAATAAATTCAAAATGGGCTTATTTGAGGTAGCCAGCTGGTCTTCATTAAAGTCACCACACACAACAACTGGTTTGTAGTCCATGATGTTCAATGAAGTCAACAATGCATCAAGATTTGGCAGAAAATCTGAATGTCTGCAGTTTGGTGGTCTGTAGACAACTGCAATCAGAGCCTGTTTCGGGGCTTCTACTTTTACACCAAAAACTCCAGATCAGTTACATTCTGTATATACTACACAGGATGAGTTTGAATGTCATTTTTCACATAAATAGCAACTCCTCCACCACTTCTGTTTGACAAGTGTGTGTAGTTTGAGTAAGCTGTGTGTCTGTTACGCTTACACAATCTGTAATCATTCAACTGAAGACAATCAGGAACAGCAGAACCAGTCAGATGAGTCTCAGTAAAGCACAAAACAGCATTCATGTTCACAGAGTTCATGATGGTGTTTGATATCTTCAGTGTGACTCTGTAGGCCCTCTGTGTTGTGATCTACTAATGAGTGCACTAGCTAAGCTCAGATTTGGGTCTTTTAGTATGTGAAGTGGCTGGATGACATACAGGTCAGCTTTTGGCATGTTTTCCAAAGCAGCACTGTTTTCAGGGTCACACAAAATCTTCTTATCATAGTCAATGACATGTCGTCCAATCAGTGACGTAGTTCTACTTTATGCAACATAAGCCATGCCTGGTTCAAATACCATCTTCAGTGATACAACAGCACAGTGAGTGGTCATTCCCTGCACTTTATGAGCAGTGCATGTTATGGCTGCTGAGTTATAACCGTCCACTTCTTTATTGGTAGCAAATATGTGTAATGCATCCGAGGGGCAGTCTTCAGGTGATTTAATGACCTGTTTGAGCATACTATTGTCAGCATCAGACAATGGCTTGTTTTACTCTTAGTCTGTTCAGCAACTCAGCAAAAGCAGGATCATCTTTCTGACGCATGACGTCTGTCAGTGTGATCATCTTAAAATGATCTCTCCAAAAGTCCAGCACATGATACTCATACACACACACAGCAGCTTGGCTTTTCCTAGTGGTGGTAATTGATGGAAGTCACCGACAGCCATAATGGAGACACTACCAATGGGCTTATTGTTGCTGCAGTCTCCAGTTCACATATGCAAATAATGGCTTTGACACCATGGAAATCTCATCTATAATCATGATCTCTACATTAGAAATGTTTGCTCTCATCTCATCCAGAGTGTTTCCCAGTCCTTGATATGGAGGCTTGATTCTGTGTGGTTCAGCGTCTGTGTTTGTGTCTGGCAGGTTGCACGAGATGTGTCTGTCTATAAAATCACAAACATCTTGATCCATATTATTTTCAAATTCTGGAAGATCTTTTACCCAGAATAAACAGTGATACATTTTTCTGATTTCTGCAGAACTCATCTGTGGAGCTTCCATTGCAGGCATAGCTGTTCTGTTTTCAGATGTGGACGCAGCATAATCAGGGACGTCATCCTGTTCAGTTACGTCAGTGGGGTCTGCTGGTTCCTGCTCTGTCATGCATTCCAAACAGATCAGTTCATTTGTTGGTGCCAAGTCAGTCCAGGCATCTTCAATGGGACCATTTTGTTCAAAATTTTCAATGGCCTGTTCAATAGCTTCACTGTGCTTTTCATACTTTTCTCTGTTTTCATTTACAATAGTGTAAACATGCTGAAGTGTCTCTGTTCCTGGCAGTTTTACATAAGCAAAGGCACAAAAGGGTCCCTAAGTGTTGAACTGAGCAGAATAAACAGTGAATGTGTGGAGAGCCTCGTTGTTGAAATTCTACACAACAGAAATAGTCAATCACTCCACCGACTGGCTGCACAGGAGACTGAATGAGGTTCATGAGAGCTTCTACCCGTTTCTCAAACATGCGCATGGCTGTGACTGGATTACTGCGCAGAATCTCACATTTCTCTGACCAGTCCAAGGCTGAGAAATCCACAGTTTCACCTTACTGTGATTACATCAGGCCATCTCATCTCTGCAGCTCTGAATGTACAGAAGAAGGTGGGAGTTCCCAGCTGTCTGAGCATGGCAAACAGATCTCTCAGGGTTTTTTCCCAGTAAGCAGGTGTTCCTCTAGGGGTTGCATGAATCTGGTTCACTAATTGTTTCTCACCAGTTTATCTAATTCTTGTTTATCCTGTAACAGTGCACTGTTCATTCTGCATCCATCACGGGTCATGGATTTGGCTTTTCTCAGCTGAATGGACATGCTTGAAGTAGCTAAATGCATTTCAGTCACAAATTGTGCAAAAAAAAATGCAGTTTGTGTCCCTTTCAAAGCGATTATCAGCAGAAAATCGTCTGGCATTGAAGTATGTGCTGGGTGAGAGAGCTATGTGTCTGTGAGGTTTATCAAATGTGTTTTCACCAATAGGAAACTGGACAGGAAAGGCCAGTGCTTCCAGTTTAGGTACTTTGAATATACTTACTGGATTACTACTCTCAGCAGGGGCGATGCAAAAAACTCCATCGTTATATGACAACAAATGTTGACAGAGGTCTGGTGGTTCAAGGCGTGTCTAAGGAGAGTCCTGCCTGCTGTTCTGTACCTTCATTACCTGTATCATGCTGTTCACTCTCAGGATTCTGAGACTGTGGTCCGTCATCCCTGCCAGTGTTGTTTTCAGCATCCACTGGAGCATTCCCATCATCATCATCGTCATCATTTACAGGGTCATCAAATAATTCATCTGGCTCCATATTGTTCATCACAATATCTCTACTCAGAATGCAGTTCCTTCAGTTTTAGTACAGCAGAAAGAACTTTCTGCATAGATATTGTCTGGAACTGATAATGGCCTGTGTAGCACAGTCATCTTTTCAGTTTCACTGTAAGCAGCTGTGATTCACTCCTTGGTCTGGGTAAAACATTAACAGTGGTTTCAACATCTGAAGGACCCGACACAACAGCACCTTTAATGGCTCTCTGCTGAACCTTTGGAAAACACACTTATTTGGCTATAACATGACTTTCCAGTATATTTAAATTGCAGAGCTCCGGTGGAATCGGTGTGAGTTGGAGTTTGTTGGCAGAGGCGATGGAAGGCATCTTTCCCTTTAATAAATTATCAGGAATAGATAAGAAGGCAGCTGTAGCAAATCTACTCACTTTTCCTTTCTTCTGTTACACAGTTATCAGGACAGTTAGGAGAACAGGTGTGAACATATTTTCCCGTCATGCACACTGAAACCATCACTGGATTCTTTTGGTAGTGTGTACAATCACACAGACGGACCTGATCAGAAAACAATGCTCTGTGACACACTGTGCAAATATAACTTGGACCAGCTTTTGTTATCTCCTTAAAGTGGACCAGTGCCTTCAGCACATTGGGATTCAGGGTTCCATTGTTCTCCTGTGGTGTTTGTATTGTTGTGTTTCTCTGCTGCTGGAAGTGATGCAGCCTGTATTTCCTGTGTATGTTCTGCTTCTCTCTGTAATCTGGATTATTTTAGTAGCTATTGGCAATGTATCGTCTCTGCTTCTCTTTTGTAGCTATTGGTGATGTACTGTTTTTGCTTTACTCAATATATTGTGTTAATTACGTAATTCACTCTTATAGACTTTTGCTTCGCAACTCTAATATAAATTTTCAGTATAACTCACTCGACTGCGTCTTTTCTCTGAATTAAAGATCACTTGCATATCTCTTCTTCCAGTTTATCCCTGTCTTTTTCTCCTCTGTCTGGATGGATTGCTCTTTTTTCTTAGTGTGTTTTTGGTGTAAATATTGTCTCATTCTTTGTGTTTTGTTTAATTTAGCCATGGGTTGCTCCACAGACTGGCAGAGTGTAGACTGGAACATGGTTCTACTATTGTTTGAATCTCACAAGACAGATTGCCATGAGTGTCTGCAGTAGTGGCCCTATCTCTATTCACAAAGGACCCAGAAAGGCGTTCATATTGCTGACTGTCATTCAGTTCAAGGCACACTTTATACAGAATTAGCAACCTTTCAATTATGTCTTCTAAGTTTGCAAAAAGGATTATCACCGCTGTACCCATGTGTTCATCAGCCGTTAAACCATCAGGTGTTCTGCAGTGAGGGTCAAAAAACCCGAATCTGCCTGCCCGGTCTCTGAACACAGTGATGCATGTGGCTCCGGTCAGCAGCAGCGCGTTAGCCGCGTCGCCTGTCAGACAGCTGAGCGCTCTCTCCAGGTTCTCATACTCGGCCATCTCGTCTTTTAAAAACCTGAACCTCTGGGGGTGTTTAATAACGCTGTAACACCGCAAGTCTGTCTCTACTGTACAGGGCAGCTTGTCAAAGGTCAGCAGGTCACTAACAAACCTCCCTTCCTTCAGCAACGACCGCTTGACCAGACTATACAGCACGTCTCCCTTCATTCACCAAAACACGGTCCAGATCGAGGCCGTTCAAGCGGTCATTCTCACTTGAGTACAGCGAGAAACACGAGGGAACTGCACGTGACATGTCATACCTTAAATCGTCTTGGGCGTGAGACGCTACGACTGCGGTGATGTGTGCGTTAATAGCATCTACCACCTGGCTAACACTTCAGGGTCGTACCTTTGTGGCCTTGTGTCGCATGGCTGCTGCGGCTTTCTTACTTTTTCTCGGCATTGTGCAAATCTGCCCTCCTGTCCCTGTACAGCACAGTTAAAGCTCGACCTGTTAGAGATCACAGTTTATACACACCCACCGAGCCACATCTGCAATAAGCGCTGGTGAGATGCTGTCTAGAAGAGGGAAGTGCTTAAGGTTACGGTCAGCTTCTACTCTAACAGCTCACAGACAAATACGACTGGACTTGTATAAAGAAAGCAATAACAGATTTACACAAACGGTACAAACAATATAAACTGTGCTGTTTACTGCATCAGACCTACTTATGCAGCATAAGCTTATACAGACTGCAGTAAAGGCAGACGATATTCCCCAGCAGTTACACTAAACAGCAGACTGTGCACTATTAAGAGTGAAGTACTGGATTGATATGTCTCCTGTCCTTACCACTTGTAAAGTCAGTACCCAGATGATGATCAGCTTCCTAAAGGATGAACTTTATACAATCAGTATCCAAAAGATGTGATTATATCTCCTTAGGTGACACACTTACTAAAGTCAGCAGCTGAAGTACTAACAGCTTCTAATGAACTTACTGTATTTAATATGGTTAGAAATGTTCAGAAGCAGAAACAATGTACACACTGTATTATTCAATTAAACAGAAGCATTCATAAACATTCATATAAAAAAAATAGTCTGGTGGCTCTTAACGTGCCTTGGCCCGCTGGTGGGCTAGAAATGTCGTAATTAATATTTGCCAGTGTTTATGAATAATTATAGGCTCAATATAGACACCCAATATGTCATATGAAAGCTTAGAACCTCTGCTTGCCAGCTATCTAGCCAGTTGAGCTGTATTTCATTTCAGAAAATAACCATTTTGGGCGAAATATACCTTGTTAGCAAAAGTTTTAGTAAAAAATATGATTAACATTTTTTATATTTGCGGTTTTTATAAATCCATATTTTATCCAATGTGGGCATGTTATATATCATTCAAACCGTCTGGCTCTCCGGATTACAATGCGATGATCCCCTGTACGACGTAGGGTTTCCGAATTAGAGCCAAAAGCGTGCGGTATTTCAAACAGGAGACTTTTTTTCCCGTGCGTAATGGCCACTGCCGCTATGAGATGCACTTCACACACAAACAACTCACATCATCGCTTACCTCTCCTTGTTGGCTTCAAAATGACACCACACCTGTGTATTTCCAACAATGTACTTGGTAGTAATCCTCTTTTTTGTGCAAAGAGTGCTTGAAAAAAACAGAAGGCAAAAATCTTTTACGTCTAATTTAAACCCATATTAAAATATGTTCTCCTTGGGCTATCACTTTCAAACACACATGCTCGTAAAGCAGAGATTCTCCTCTTTCCAACGACACGTCAATCAAACCTGTCGATCAATCAGGTGTCACGTTAGGTGGACGCGCAACAGGGGAGGCGGGATATGAACAGGAAGATTAGCTCGGGATAGCACGCCGACAGCGCAGCGGGCACGGTGAACACAGCGGTTGCAGAAAAAAAACTAAACAAAAAGCGGAAAATGGCTTCTAAAACCCCCGAAAGCTAAAAAAAATTTTTTTATGGGGTGGCAGAGGTCCTCACTGAACTTGAAAGGCTAAGTGACACAGAGGATGTCATGGAATTGGAGAGCAGCGATAGCTACTACGACTCTGTGGTGGACGAGGCCTTTCTCCGGGGAGAGGACCCTGCTGTTCACGAGTACGTAACCAAACATTTCTTTTTGAAATATATATATATATATACACACACACAAACACACACACACACTGACATGCATATATACATTAGCTATATATAAAGTGTGTATGTATGTATGAGTATATACATATATATATATATATATATATATATATATATATATATATATATATATATATATATATATATATATATACACACATATACATACATACATACACACTTCATCCATCCATCCATCCATTTTCCAAGCCGCTTCTCCGTCAGGGTCGCGGGGGGGTGCTGGAGCCTATCCCAGCAGTCTTCGGGCGAAAGGCACGATACACCCTGGACAGGTCGCCAGTCCATCACAGGGCATACACACTTCATATATAGCTAATTTATGTGTGTAATATGTATATATATGGTTATAGCTACATTACTTTTATTTTATATTTGTTTGTTGGATGTTCTAATAGGATCGATTCTGTGTCAGGTGAGGAGTGGGAGCCTGCATTTCCTAAACGCAGTAGGTTGGTCACCCCAACTCCAGCTGCATCTCAGGGGCTATCAAGCCCCTTGCCTGGAACTTCCACCCCCACCCAGAGACCAACTGTGAAAAAGAAGAAGGCACAGGGAAGGCCAAGCTCATCAGGTGCTACTCTTCTTTCACCAAGAAGACCTTCCACCTCAGGTCTTGGAGCAGGATGAAGAGGACAGGTGACATGACATCACTGACGAGGTTGAAGAACCCAGTCTCGTCAGATTTCTTCCCAGGTGACCACCAGGACCACAAATTTGCCAAGCACAATATACTCACCTCTGCAGTTGTTCCAGCTGTTTTTAAGCTCTTCTATTGTCCGAACACTTGTGGACAACACAAACAAGTTTGGAGAGGTTTCAGCTGCAGCTGGAAAGAAGATAAAGTGGGCTGCAGTTTCTGTTGGTGAGTTTTATGCCTTCATCAGAATCATTGTGTACATGGGCTTGGTGAAAGTGAAGAGTATCACGGATTTATGGTCCAAGAAACAGCTGTACCAATTTCCATTCCCATCCACAGTGATGAGCAGCAAGAGATTTGCTGCTATTTCAAGCAAATCTCCATCTGTCTGACCCTCAGGAGGATGAAGAAAACATGAAAAAGAAAGGAACTCCTGCTTATGACAAACTATTCAAGATAAAGCCTCTGTACACTGACATCCTCTCAGCATGACACATTTCTAGCCCACCGGCCTACAAAGAGGTTAAACAGCTTTAACACACTCTACAGCCACAAGACAACATCGGTTTAATCATTATCTGTAGTTCTAAACCTCAACAGCAATATTCAAACAGCTTTAACACACCACGGCCACCAGATTACATCAGTTTAACCATTATCTACAACTTGAAAACTCAATAGCAATATTTAAACAACTTTAAATAAATCCACGGGTACTTGTTGAGTTACAAATGTATATATTTTGGACTTATGGTTATTAAGGTATCCCAGGCAGATGGTAGATGATTGATATGTTATTCCAGGTTGCTAGGCAGATACAGTGGTATCTAAGTTAATTTTAATGGTCTTACTAAATAGTTGATATAGTATTCCTAGATGGTGATTCAGATCATTTTTGATAAGTAATAAACCCTGTATGTACTGTCTTTTGTACTAAGACATTTCATACATGTGATAGAACTGACCAGGGCCCTTCTCTCTGCCCTGTTTCTCATGCATATAAAACTTACACTCCACTACACAACCACACTCAGGTTTTAAGCCCTTCGAACTGTCTTCTCTGTCTCTAAATTAAGGCATCCTGTCTGACAGTGAAACTACACTACTGATGCTGAGGCGACGTCACTGTGCCTTGTGTCTTTATGGAACCAACCGTTTCAATCTCCATGGTAACAGCGACATGGCTGGATGTAACTCACTTTAAGTCCTGTGGGTAATGCATTTCATTATGAGGAATGAGGCAAGAAAACGCGATTTTCAGACTTTGTTAAAAGAAGTTGAAATCAGACTGACTCATGGCTTTAATTGGAGCCATGGACCATAGTCTCACAGTCTCGTAGCTCTTGGTATGTCTGAGCTAGCTGGATAAAATATTACAGGTAAATATTTTAAATTCCTGAGGTAATTATGAAAAGGATTTTCCTTCCAGAACCAGAGCGCTCGTCTCTACTCTCTGTAAATTCAAAAAAAAAAAAAAAAAAAAAAAACACGAGTGATGCGCCTGCAGCTTCTGCCTTTGTGGGGCGTGTATATATATATATATATATATATATATATATATATATATATATATTGTTTTAGAGAAAGGTTTTATTGATGGGTCTTCAGTTTAGTTGTGACAGTGTACAAATTCAACAGTTTTTTTCTTTGCAGCCATTCTTAAGGTAATTCAAGATTTGTAGTGATTGTGTGACTAAACATACATGTATTACAATTTTTTTTAGCAATTTTATTTGACCAGTTTTGAATCTGAACACTCCCTCATTTGGCCTGACCTGCTTTACTTAGCTAACTAGCTAACGTTACAGGAGCCAGTTTATCTCTACAAGATCTCTGTAGTTACCAAAGGAGGGCTTTATAGATTCCGCCTACGATTAGCCAATGGGATGGAGGAGTTGACCGTTCCCATTGCCGTGTGGAGTGGGGATGTTGATGCTGTGGCTGAGGCTTTGCCAGTCAAAGTCTCAGTCACAGCAGGAGGCATAGTGTGCGCCCTACAAAGTCCACTTTTTAAAGATGTTTGAGAGGTTTTGTTATGTTCTGTTTGTTTTCATGTTATTTTTTATTAAATATTAATATGCTCCCTTTGAATGTGTTTGAGACCTTTTAATAAAAATGCATAGTTTCTAGTTTTAACTTACCTTACAAAATCACCAAAACCATCAGAGGTTTGTGTTTGTTCCTGCTGATTTTATAATATTCAGCTATGGTATTCTGTGTTTTTCTGATAGGTCGGTATCAAATTGTAAAGAACTGTAATGGCTTAATAGGTAACATTTTAAATAGGTAACCTGTGGCTGAGTCTAGATGCATCTGATGGTTTTCTAATGGGAACTAATGGTGTTTATAGCAAGCTAATCACCTCTAATGGAGTTAAGCCAATTCGCTTTAAAGTCTCATTACATGCTGGACACCAGAGTTTTTCCAGATTGCATTTTTTCAGCAGGGAAGCAGTTTAGAGCTGTATCAGCTTCTGCTCGCTCATAGCCATTTACAGACATTAAAAAAAAAAGAAGATAGCATAATATATGCCGAGTAGGAAAGTATTCTGATCTGCACTGCTGGATGGGAGCTATACTGGGCTGGAAGGAACACCTTAAACACCTGTGCTGCACACAAGGTTTTGATATGGAAAATGTCTTCAGAAAATGATAAATAATGAAATATAAGTAAGGTGTAATATAAAAAAATGTTGTCAAATGAGGCCTATGGTCAATTTTTAGACAAAAACATTATTTTCTAATGTCTAATTATTTTTCTAATATGTAAACTGATTCAAGGGTAATAGTAAATTTGAATTTTAAAATTATTAAATGTACATATAAATTTGAGAGTTGGTCTGTAGTTGATTTGCACTCTGTCTGGTCTGACCTAATATCGAAAAAGAAGGAAGCAGCTGGAAGAGACTATTTTCATAAACCGACTCCGCTATTATAACACAACTGGTGTTTTGTGCATACTGAGTTACAAGTAATCAGTTTTGACTCTGACTGACTGTGATCAGTGAACATCTCTTCATTCGAACATTAAATCACGTCATAGGTGGATGGTACCCCCTTACATCACTATGGCAACGTTGAAACTCACTGCAGGACAAACCAATCTGGTAGGGTGGCTTAAAACATGCCAGACTGCTTGCATATGATGTCACATGTAATGTGTGAATACACTATTAGCTTGGAGCAGATAATAGTCTGGTAATACGAGTCTTTACACCACGTTACATTAGCCACCAGAGAACAACTCTGACTCCTGAACTTCTCACGCACTCATATTTTTCCCCCCTTAAATACCATTTAATAGTACTCCCCTCACTGAGAATTTTAATTAAAACACGCTACGTTGCAGCAGGATCCGACTCTCAACCGACTCCACAGTGTGAATGTGAGGGCTAATGTAATGAACGGTCCGCTGCTGGTGAATATTACGCCCCATAATTAACGGGGCTTTAGAGTCTGTTGGAGCGCTCACATTAACTTAGCTAAGGTTAGGTAGTGTGTGAGGTAGACTGAGGGCTAACATAATGAACGGTGCCGCTGCTGGTGAATATTACGCCCCATAATTAACGGGGCTTTAGAGTCTGTTGGAGCTCTCACATTAACTTAGCTAAGGTTAGGTAGTGTGTGAGGTAGACTGAGGGCTAATGTATACTAATGTTATAATCTGTACAGGCTACAATGAATGTGGTTTTAAAGCAAAACAAGACAAACTAAAACTCTCCATGTAGCTTTAAACTCTAACAAGTGGTCGCTTCATACAGATTCTGCAGAATAACCGTCAGGAACTGCAGCCGGCAGTTAGTCGGCTAGCTAGCTAACGAAGGTTAAGCAAGTTTATAACAAACTGCACCACTAGTAAAGCTACAAATGATATCAACATATACCGAATTATGTCCTAGACACCAACTGAAATGTGACTTATGTTCGTGTGTTCAGTAAAATGTAATTTCAAGCCGTCATTTATCAGCGCTACACAAGTCAGTCGCAACTTACCTCAGAAAGCAGAGGCGGAACGACGGCTCCCGTCTCGCGAGCGACGAACTCTTTTTTTTAACTGATTCTTTTCAATGAATCAGTCGAACCGATTCACACGGGCATCTGAATCAAACTCTTAGCAGCTTCACAGTTCTGTCTGTGGAGTCGGTTCAGAGTCGGATCCTGCTGCAACGTAGCGTGTTTTAATTAAAATAAATAACTCACCTCAGTGACAGTAACAATGACAACAATACCTTAGAAGCACAAAATAAAGTTCAGCCTCTAAATATAAGCTATTAAATGGCGATTAAGGGGGGGAAGTTCAGGAGTCGGAGTTGTTCTCTGGTAAGTACCATTAAGCATTTTAAAATAAGGAAATGGATGAAGAAATATGATTATTCTTTATAAATAGCAAGACTTTCTGTGTACTGCTTAACGTTATATGTTGTAAATGAAAATTAATTTAACAAAATTAATAAAATGGAGCTAATAGTTAATATATTTGTCAGTGTTACTTGTTAGCTATAGCTATGTTTTGGGTGATAAATGTTATAAGCATGATTTTTCTAATGTATTTTTATTTAATATAAGCTAGGGATGTGCTGGCTAATGTAATGTGTTGTAAAGACTCGTATTACCAGACTATTATCTGCTCCAAGCTAATAGTGTATTCACACGTTTCATGTGACATCATATGAAAGCTGTCTGGCATGTTTTAAGCCGCCCTACCAGATTTGTTTGTTCTGCAGTCAGTTTCAACGTTGCCATAGTGATGTAAGGGGGTACCATAAAGTTTGAATAAAGAGATGGTCACTGATCACAATCAATTAAGTCAAAACAGATTACTTGTAGCTCAGTATGCACAACACACCAAGTGCATTTCCGCTTTATGAAAATAGCCTCTTAGTGTTGCTTCCTTCTTTTTTGATATTAGGTCAGACCAGACATAGAGCAGCGTTATACTGTCATCTACTTGTGTTATTTTTATTTTATTTATTTTATGTATTTATTTTTTTGGTGGTTTCCACTACATAAAAGTACTCAATCAGTTCAGTATTATTATTTATACAGGAACTTGACAGGCGAAATCAACTACAGACCAACTCTCAAATTTATCTGTACATTTAATAATTTTAAAATTCAATTAAAATTCAAAGTTCGTATCGCCCTTGAATCAGTTTACTCTTCTTCTTCTTTCAGCTGCTCCCTTTAGGGGTCGCCACCGCGGATCATCTGCCTCAGGTTTACATATTAGAAAAATAATTACACATTAGAAAATAATGTTTTTGTCTAATAATTGACCTTAGGCCTCATTCATCAGTTTGCATTTATATTACACCTTACTTATATTTAATTATTTATTATTTTCTGAGGATTTCTCCATATTGAAACCTTGTGTGCAGCACAGGTGTTTAAGGTGTTCCTTCCAGCCCAGTATAGCTCTCATCCAGCAGTGCAGATCAG
Source organism: Pygocentrus nattereri (assembly GCF_015220715.1). Classification (NCBI taxonomy): domain Eukaryota; kingdom Metazoa; phylum Chordata; class Actinopteri; order Characiformes; family Serrasalmidae; genus Pygocentrus; species Pygocentrus nattereri. Next base: position 31,637,021 of record NC_051226.1, on the reverse strand, counting down.
AGTGCTTACCTATTCAGCATATATTATGCTATCATTTTTTATTTTTATAAAATGGCTATGAGCAAGCAGAAGCAGATATATATATATATATATATATATATATATATATATATATATATATATATATAAAAGCAATGAAAGTCTGGTGGCTGAATAAAGACAAGAAAAGTCAGCTAATACTGCAAAGTCAGGTCATCAGATGTAAACTTCACTGCTCCGGGTTTAAAGCTGTGTTTAATATGTCGTAATATTTATCGTTATGACTGAAAGGCACTCAGTCTCACCAGCTCTCAAGTACTTGAACAACAATCGTTTTTATTTCGTAATATTAAATTAAACCATCGCGGGGAGAGTCCTGCTTTAGATCCTGTTGTGCTGTTTGCTGTGAAAGGAAATTAAAGATAAAGCGTTATTTACACGCAGAAATAACCCGAGAAATCCGGAGTGCAGTCCGTAACGCCCACATGTTTACGTGAAGCGCGTGCACGCGAGGGGGAGTCGGATTCTGCCGGGGAGTCGGAATTCGGCACAACACCGGACCTCAGAAGAAACAAAAACCACACCTGACGGAGATAACGGCTCTTTGAAGAGAAATTGGCACAGCTCAGTTCTAGGACGAGAGCCGTTCAAAATAGGTTTTTGACGTAATTATTATTATTAGAAATCAGATTAATTTCCCTAATTCACTGCTCTGTTCTCGCTAACGCAGCTCCCTCTCTTCATTGACTCTCTAGCTCGTTCCACCACCGTGGTTCTCTCGCTGGCTCGTACACTGAGCCGAAGGGGCAACTTTCAACACCAATTACAAGAGCCATCCCTGATAGCACACATACATCTCCAATACGTCTGGAAAAGGTCGTAACATCTTAAATGCGTCTGTTCCATTTGGATTGATCTTACATTGGTCTTATTATCATCGTGCTGCAGATGTCTGCGCATATACAGTGTTTTTTTTACGTCTACACCTGATCTGCAAGTTGACAGCTCAGATTCAGTGACTAACGTTCATATGATCGCGCCACGCAAGAAGTGGACAGCGAGTTTCGTATTGCAGCAGCGAAACACCACGACGGAAGGCAGTTAATACTATAAACCCTTCATTAACTCTCACTTCAGACAGAGCCACAGTGCCCTCACTGAAAAAAATGATGAGTAAAATTTACTTAAAAAAAGTTTTGCAACTTTCTGCATTCGTTTTTTTTAAGTAAATTTAATTTCAGATAAATTTAAGTAACTTTAACTAGGTTTCAACACTTAAATGTTACATAGATTAAATAAGTGAACTGAACTTCAAATCAATCCTTTCTTTTAGTAAACTTTACGTATTTTATTTTTTACACAATCTATCCTCTTTTAGTAATCTTTACTTATTTTATTTTTTACACAATCAATCCTTTCTTTTAGTAAACTTTACGTATTTTATTTTTTACACAATCTATCCTCTTTTAGTAATCTTTACTTATTTTATTTTTTACACAATAAATCATTTCTTTGAGTAAACTTTACTTAATTTCTGCATACAGTATTACTTAACTTTTTTCTAATCAACCCAATCATGTATTTTTTCTAAATTAATTTGATCTATTCTAATTCTGGTGAAATTTAAATATTCTTCCTTAAAAAAAAAACAACATTAAAATATTTGCAACATCTCAAAGATTTATTTAGTAAACAGAACAAGTCTCACCACATGGATGGATGGCATATAATACATGCTTTTTAGTAGAGACCAACAGTGCATCAAGTTTCAAAAATAAAGTGCATGTTTATAGTTTTTCACTGAAAAAACAAAACTTGTAGAAACTTTTAAAAAAAATTGCACACTTGACAAAAATATATGAAAATAATATATACTGTGTCTTAAAAACGTTGAAAAAGCAAAGAGCATTACATTTGAAAAAGTGGAAAGTGCATTATTTTTTCAAAATGGACATCGCTTAATCTGAAAGCAGGTCTCCAACAAACTGTACTTTTTTTCCCCACCCACAGAACCAACTCTTAAGAACATGAAAGTCAATTTACAAAGGTTTTGAAGACTGATCCTTGAATCCAGACTTGCTCAGTATGCAATCCAAGAACAAGTCATTTTACCACAGCAGAAGATAACACTTTTTATAAAAAGAACAAATTTAAGCAATTTATAATAAAATGTTAAAATGGCAAACAAAGTAAAACTAGTTTAATAAATGTGAACATAAAAACATTCATCTTATTGGCAGATTTCTAGCAAACGTGAACTCAAATGTTCACCTGCTTTCAGAAAATGCCTCAGACACAATTAACAGCAGGACAGCGCCTCAGAAAACATGATTTTTAGTTGAATAAACAACTTCTTCAGATCTAGAAGTTCACTGCTTAAAAGCACAACCAAAACAGCAGAGGGCGACCATTCACGAAAGGAGTTTGTTCCGCAAAGACACCACTTTTGGAGACATCTTCATGGTATCCAACTGAAGAAAAATCTTTTGAAATACTTCAAAAGTATACTTCAATTTGGATGGATAGCTTAAATGTAGGGCATACATGAGTCCCATCAAAAGTGTGCAGGCTTTTGCTACTGTTTTGCAGTCTGCCAACACCTCTGTGCCTTCGATTACAATGGAAACATCAGTGAGAACTTCACTGCTGACACTCTGCCTGCACACAATTATCTTCAGGACATGATTAATGTAGCTGTCACTTAGGTCATCTTTATTGACGTCCTGCAAATTCACAAACAAAACAGCATATAAGCATAACATATACAAAGAGAAAGCATATCCCATGCAGTAGTGGACAGTAACTAAGTAAACGTAATTTGTTTCATTAAAAAATTACTTCAGTACAGTATCTTTACTCAAGTATTTCTATTTTGAGTGACATTTTACTTCAACTCCACTACATTTCCAAGTCAATCATCTTGCATTGTACTCCACTACGTTTTGCAAAATCTGTTGTTCCTTGTTTTTATGCACACAAACCAAATTACAGGTCAAAATGAAAAAAGCGTTAAGCATGCACACCAGTCAGTGTTTTGTGCTTATGATAAATTTAATATTCATCAGTGTCAGATTAGACATTTTATTAAAGATAAGTGGCACTAAAATCTCTTCACCTAAAATGAGAAATGAGTTGATTATCAAGAGTCTTGTTACAGAAATGATAACAGAACATTACAGCCATAAAAGTCATTATACATTTATTTTTGATAATTAAGTACATTTGAAGGTAAATACTACTTTTACTCATGTGGATGTCTAAAGGGAGGACTTCTCTTATTGTAGATATAATGTACCTTGAGTATCTCTACTTTAACTCAACTACATGGTTTGGATAGTTTTTTTTCCCTTAATAAATTGAAATCATTTTATAAATAAACTGTGAGGCTACTGAAACACTGCAATTTCCCTCCGGAATCAATACAGTTCTTTCTTTCTTTCTGTCTATCAACTCGGGTTATATTTGTCTGATATTCAAATTTGTTTGATAATCTGAAACATTTAAGTGTGACAAATATGCAAAATCTAAAGAAATCTGTAAGGGGCAAATACATTTTCTTACACACGCACATACATACACACACACATACACACTGATCAGGTATAACATTATGGCCATCTCCTTGTAAATCTCCTGTTCGTGGATGTTATCAGTTCCACAGATCATATAGGTGCACTTTATAGTTCTACAATATCAGACTGTCTCTTTCTCTATATACTTTATTAGCACCATTTTACCCTGTTCTTCAATGGTCAGGACCCTCATAGGACCAGCACAGAGCAGGCATATTTAGGTGGTGGATTATTGTCAGCACTGTAATGACCCTGATGTGGTGGTGGTGTGTTAGGGTGTGTTGCCCTGGTGTCTTCATACCAGCACCTCAAACCATGTGAAAAGTACAATACATATCATACAAATATTATCATCAAAGATTAATTAAAAAATAATATTAAAACTTGCCTGGTAATCTTTGAGTAGATCTTCTCCATTTTCACCAAGGTATGATATGAGGCCACGGATGACAAGATCTCGTCTGTGGTCTAGATCATTGTTCTGTTAACAGAATGTCATTTTTAGAAAGTGGAAAACATAATTAATGCATAATGCTCCAAAAAATGTAATAGGACCTAGCACACATGAGAAATGGCCACTGGTCTTCTCTTTAACCCATCCATGCAGCGCGAGCATGCACACACACACACAGACAGAGTGGGGGCAGTCCTAACCATGGCACCTGGGAACCAACTGGGTTGCCTTGCTCAAAGGCACTTCAGTCGTGTCCTATTCTAGCTGTTCAGGGAAGTGAACCAACAACCCTCCAGTTACAAAGCTGCTTCCCTAACCCCCAGGCTACAGCTACCCCAAGCCACAGCTGGCCCCAGACAGTTTGAACAATACTATTTTCACGCCTTAAGAAAAGGTAAATGGTAAATAATAGATCAAATTATAATTGGCTTAACATTCAAAACAACTGCTACTGCTCAAAATTGGTAGTTTCCTTTTTAAAATCTAGATGCTCACAAGATTTTACATATGCAGAATCTAAAGCAAAAGTTGAATGTTTCCTCATCTGACAGCTGTTTAATAAAATATGTTTTGCATACATTCTACAACACATGATAAACCTGTTTGCACTAATAACAGTTGAACAATACAAGCTCTTTATGCAAGCATACCTTTGCCAGTGAATCCAAAAGGGGTCGAATCTTTGTCCCTGCAGACCCTCCTTTTCCTTTCAAAAGGTCCAGAAGCTTTGGCGTATGAGCATCCAGATTTGTCATAAATGTGCGTTCCAGATTAACTGTTGTGATCCTCATGAATTCGTCTTTTATCTGAGAGTCGCACAATATTATAGTCACACAAAACAGATATTTGCCATCTTCCCCCCAATTAAATGTACATCACCCACAATGATGGAATTTAGAACATGAATTAGAAATCAAAAATGTAAACTCTTTACAAAAGTCCATAATATATGATATTTATGAACACTGTTTGAAACTGTCTGTAAGGGCATCAACATCTAAGACACAGTTTTTCCCAGAACCATAGTGGCCTCAATAATTTCACTGCTGAGAATATTTTTACATTGTGACTGTCCTTTACATAGCATATCATGGTTTCCATCATGCCACTCTGCCACAAAGGCTTAATTGTACAAATCACAGGGCTCAGAATATGTTCTGAATACACTGTATACAGTAAACCAGTGATAACATTTCAGAATTTTAGAACAAATCTTACCTGACTTTCACTAAACAGAGCCGGCCACCTCTCTTTGAACTCTTTAACAGCAGCACAGAGATTAACCACTTCATGTCTCCGATAAGAAAAGGACTTGGCCATTTTCTCATTGATGTTTTTCTCATTATGTTTCTTCTTTACTTCGCTGAGAAGGTCTAGTCTCTCCATCTCCAGGCTTTCTTCAGTCTCTCCAAAAGGATGAGGAGGAAGATAGTTGACTTCTGCCTTTTTGGGCCTTTTAATGCCTTTGGCAGGAGCCTCTCCTGGACGCTTCCTTTTCAAACTGTTCACCTCAAGCTCAGGGCAGACAGCCTTACGGTTTCTTATTTTGGAGCGGTAATTGCCCATTTTGTATTTGAGACTCTGTTGCCATCCATACGTTCCAGAAAATGACCCAGGCTCCTTTAGGCATGGATACTTCTGCACCAGAGCTTCGGTCACTGCCAGTATTTGGGTATTCGTGGGGTAGGCTGTATAGCGAAAAATGCTTTCTGCTAGTTTCTCTAGAATATCGGACCTCACCTTTGGACTGTTGAAAGGAATTCCATTTTTTCGATAGGCTTCATTTGCAGCTTCAAGCAATAGTTCCACATCATATGACAAGTAAGGCATCTGAAACTGTGCTGGCCAAGGCAAAGAGCGACAATTGGAGACACATTCTGGAGAAGTAGACAATATTATAGTATCAGCTGAAGATCCAGAAGAGTGAACTGATGAGAATGAATAGTTATCATCCACAGAAGACTGACGTTCACATGTTTCTGAATTTGAGATGCCTAATTCTTCCACTGGAGAGAATGTGAGGATGACTGGAGGATCCATCTGTACAACTTTAATTGTGTCTTTATCTTTGACATCCTCAGTTGTGGTCAAGGTGACAAACTGGCCATCAAAGTCGGGATCTTTATATTGAAGGCAAAAATCTCCTTTAAGGGAAAAGGTGTCTTGAACATTTGACACAAGTTCCTCAACTGTATTCGGAATACCTAGAGGCAATGTCAGTTTGCGAATGTCATGATCCTCTAGAATGACACACAGTTTAACTGACTGAGACATGGCCTTGGGTATGAAAGAGAGGAAGAGAAGACAACGAAAAAAATTAACTTTTCCTATACCAATTACAAATATTAAGGTTTTGATTTAATTAGAATAAATGACTAACAGAAGACTTCACAAAACACGGTTGCCTAATAAGAATGAATTTAGTAAAATCTAGGGCATAAGTCATGGCCTAGATGAAATTAACAGCTGGTATTTTACTACATAAAAATACTAACATTCTAACCTCAGGAGAAAAAATATATTACAAGACATATTTAGGAGATGGAAAGACTAAATTGTAAGTGCTTTGAAGAAAAAAAAACTGAACTGGATCAAGAAAACAAGTTGTTCTGTAAGCATGGTTAAAGACAAAAAAAGTAAAAATGTTTGGAATGGTTTAGCCCTTACATATACAAACTGCTACTTGGCTGATCCAGTAATTGCTAGTAGTTATCCCTGTGCATAGAAAACAACACAAAGAAATAAAGACTCAAGAGTTTCCACTAGTCAACATATTCTCACACTGACCCTTTGCTACTTTTGTGATACCTAGTGTGATAAGCAAACGTGATGTTTTAATGTAACCATCAGCTTTCCTGAAACAAAGTAAGAAGCTAAAGGGTACACATCACTCAGCTCATGTTGCTCAAGAACTAGTATGTTGCGTGTGGATTCCAATTCGTAGCTCCTAAGATGTTCACTGTACCAGGAATTTTGTACCTTAACAATGAAGGCCAGTTTGTCACAAACAATGAGCATGTGAAGTATCTCGGCAAAGTCAGGTAGCCCTCCAGTTGAACCATAGACTACTATCATTCCAGCAGAGTAGTCCGTGCCAAAAAAGCACACTTTATTGGCAAAAAATAAAGTTGTCTTATTTGGAAATTTACGGAGGACTGACTCCTTTATATCCTCCTTTAAAACATCCAAACCTACTCTGGACAGTGCGGTCACAGAGAGAGCAGGCGTGATTACATTTGAATCATGGAGATGGTATGCGATCATAAGTTGATGCTTATTTGCCAGGGACAACAAAATATTCCGAAAACAATTTGTTTGTCTGACAATCTTCTTAAAGAAACTATGTTTAGCTTCAAACCTCATTGTCCAGAGGGCTACAAGGGGTCCGAATTCTTTAATGAGCTGTGGGTAATGCTCTAGAAAATGGTGTTTGGGAAGCAGTTTCTCCTGGGGGAAAACTTCTAAAAATCTGTGCCGGTGTTCAGAGATCTTAACATCAAGAAATGAAATGCTCTCCTCTGTGTGGACTGGTGACATCACAAGTTCAACAATGTCTTTCAGGGTCATTAACATCTGCCAAGATGGTTCTTCCTCTCGTACCTTTTCTCCTATTATTAAGGGAAGCAGACGAAGTAGGCACCAATTTTCATGTGCATTGCCTCCAACAGTTCTTCGAGAAGCAAAGTTAAGTGGAACATCGTGTGGACAATTTGTCTTATCACTCCATTTAAACGAGAACTTCTTGATAGAAATATTAAGTTCAACTAAAGAGAAATATTTGTTCTTAATTAAGATATCCAAACACAGTGCCAATTCTACAGGAACAACTCCTTCCAGAAGGTCATGCAAAACATCTGGAGGGTAGCCAGATGTAACATGAAAATATCCCAGTTTCTCAGTAATGGCACACTGCCTTTTCACTCCATAGCAATGTGTTTGTGAAGGATTTCCCAGTGCTGTCTGAACACGCAAGTTATGTTCCTCTTTAGTCCTAAGTTGAAATGCACCAGATCGCACCTCTTTTATCTGGAACTGAGAGCGCTCTCCAAGACAAAATCTGCAGATGTGTGATCCTGTGAAGTTCTCAATAAATCCAGCCAATGAATGGGCCCCAAGATTATCTGCCGCAACACTTAGCACTGTGCCTTTAACGAACTTCCCTAAACTCGGAATGTAAAGCCCATGCACTTCCAAGTTTCGAATGTCTGTTAGCAATGGCTCCAGAATGTTCTGAAATCCATATTTCTTAGTATCTTCTGCCTTACAAAGGATGGCCAGATAAATGGATGTCAGTTTAGACCTTGATTGTGATGGAACATTTGCCAACACCCAGTAAACTGCAGTAACTTTATGCTTCTTACGAGATGTTCCGAGTGGATTACATATCTCAAAGTCATCAATATACAGAATGAGGCCAAGTCTCAATTCTTCTTGACAGAAAAAGTCATTTTCTTTGAAATGAGAGCCGTCAAACAAAGTCTCATACAGAGAACCAGATTTCCACTCAGAATGTGTGTTTTTTTTTAATATGTTCTCCTGGATATCATTCCTTTTTAATATGCGTGTCAAAGACTGCAAAATTGGAACATACTGGTATGTTCTCTTCTTTTGTTCATCAAGAATGTATTCAATTGGTTCTACAACGGAGAACTGTTCCTTAAAGAACTGTCTTCTCTTATAAGAAGTGTTGAAAGGTCCATCTACTCCAAGAGCTGAACTTAGAGGATTTAAGTTGCAAAAGTCTTTCACCAAATCTGAAATCACTGAATTCTCAACACCACAATCATACTTTGTTAATGTGGACTTTATGACTTCTTTTATGATGGGACTTGATGCAGAACCTGATAAGAAGTGAAGCTCTTCAATGATCTCATCAATACACTTATTTGACACATTGAAAATGCTTTCCAATTTTAGAAAGAGTCGACCAAGTTTATCCAAAATCACTTTGGATAAATCTTCTGATTCTTCAACTAAGCACTCAGGAATACAGTCATCCTCAAGAACAACTTCACTGTCCTCAACAGGACTACTTACTGGATCGAGGATTGTAGTTTTAAAGTCATGAATTGAGTATGAATTATGTTTTCTGCTTCGATGAGAGGAAAAAGTTGAATATATGTTTGTCTTAAAATCACAGCCTTGAAATGCACAAGTTACTACTTCATGCCTTCTCAGATGAAATCCAATGTGTTCAAAATACTGCTTTTCTGTGTTGAAACTACAAGAGTTACAAACTTGACACTGAAATCTCAGAGTTGTCTCCGGGTTTACTGAGTCAGAATGTGCACGAGACAAATGTGACTTTAGGGCATTCCATGTCTTGAAAGAACAGGGGCAATCACTGTATAAACATGGTACTGACTGGCTATGACCCCCACGTCCATGCTTCAATCTGTAGTGCTTCAGCAGTTCTACTCTTCTAGATGCATTAAAGCTACAGATTTTACATGACCAGTTCATGTAAGATTACCTAGGACAAAAAGTTTAATTAATTAAGACACATTTTACACTGCCAAGGCTGCTAAACAAAAGCTGAACTATGTAACGGACAGAAACTCAACAGTTCATGAACGGACGAGTAAAGCTGGAGCCCAGGTTTGTTACGGTCAAGTGGTTAATAAACCGACTAGTGGAACACCACCCGCGTGACTACAGGTCTCGTGTCGCACTCGCCGGTTAGCGGCCCAAAGTTCACTTCTGTCCGTGTTAAAGCGGAGATAAAGGCTGAACTCCTCCCCAAAAGCGTTACAACTGGACAACCATGAACAACTGATCGTCTTAGCTGACTACTTTTTTGTTTAACGAATACATAAAACATGCGTAACTAAAATACATTCGGTTAGCACTGTAGGCCCACGTCTACCAAAAATATAACATTCGGGCAATAGGTAGCTAAAAGCATTAGCAAAAACTATCAACCTGTTACTTAAACCACTGTAAAATATATACAGTGGGCAGCAAGGTAGGTAAACATCGCCCGACAAGTTGGACATGTCTGAACTAAGGTTCAGCTTTAGCGGCCATTGATCACCACGGCATTCAGCTGGATGTGAAACCTACCTACTTTTAGCTTAAGTACACATGAACGTGATGCCAAGAAAGTATATGAATAATAATGACAACACCAATACTGTATTCGTTGCTATTCTGTTACTAAAACAGTTGAAAAACAATTAGTTAAAGTTCAACTTACGTGGAGCTTTGCCAACTTTGGACCAACCTCTGCCTCCCTCGCTGTTCTCTTCAACGCCTCATCCGTTCATTTACGCATGCGCGAGAGTGAGCAGCATTTGAGTAAAAAAAACTTATTTATTCCACGTTTTCCCAGAAGCTAAAAAACGCTTGTAGAATGAACGGAATATATTAAGTAAAACATACACTTTATATTTTTTATTAACAATTTACTAGAATAAATTAAATATGAAACTCATAAAGACCAAGTAATCCCCATTACTTAGTATTTTGACTAAAAACCACATTTTTAATTTAGTAATATTTACTGACCCGCTGAATCATTTTTTTGAGTGCTGTCCAGTATCACCAGTTCATACAAGTGACATCAAGGAAGTATGAAACACTTAGCAATGACGACATAACTGTTCATTAAACAGAAATTACGTTACCTACATTGTTGAGTCAGAAACACACATATAGGCTGTAGTTTTTGCAAAAGCCAAACTTAATTATACCATATGCAGACAGTCTCCATTCTCAAGCATATCTAAACAGCACTAGCTAAATAAAGCTGTCTGTAGAATTGAGCACATACAACAATACAGATTTCTTTCATGTTAACACTAAAAATATTTGCAGGTTTTACCTCTGCTAAGAAGTCTTCACATAACTGGACAGAATTTAAATATTTAATCTGCTCAAGATAGTAAATCCTGGAGGCAACAGGACCAAGCAAAGTCCATGGCTGTTGTCCTTGCCTAATTATACATGGGGTCATACACTGAAGTTCCAAGCCCTAGAAATAGGCAATTAGCAAAAACGTCATTATTTACATATACAATTAGTTATTACAAAAATCACAACAAACACATGGATAAGCCAGCAAAAAAGAAGACTGTACCTGGTGTCTGAAGACCTGATGGACCAATGTTCAACACCACGGAATGAAAATGAAACAAGAACTTTCAAGGTAAGTGTGACGTTCATTACAAAAGGGATAATGCACACTAAAATAGGGTTATATAAAATTACCCTTTAATCATCGACTACGCCACCCAAGGAATTTCACCTCGGGAAATAATTAGTAATTCTAGCCACAAGAAAAACTCAGGTTCCTTTGTCTAAGACAGAGACATGTTTTCCACAAGTCAGTTTTTTTTTATTTTCAGAAAATACTTTTATTTCATGTCAACATTCATTTCAAAAACTCCAATAGCTATCTAAAACTATAAAAATACTTAGCTGCAGCTGTTAAATTAAATCAACACTTGTCTAAAAAAGCATGGAAAATGATCCCATATTAGGGACTGGAAACTAGAAAGTTAGCTACCACCGCAATTTATTGAAAAAGAAAAAGCATAGAGAGATTCCTAAACAAAAAAAACAAAACCAATTAGAGTCACAAGAAAACAGAATAACTAAATAAACAAACCCAAAACTGAAAACATACGCAAATAAACCACTCACATAAGAAAAATAAACTTAAACAGTAGGAAAAACGATACAAATAAGAGCTACAAGCCAAACCAAAATAAGGCCTGCGCTTCAAAGAAAATAAAGAATAATTAAACTAAAAAAATACACAGATAAATAAAGAAATAATTAACTAAACTAAGCCCAAAATATTAACAAAAATATAATCTAACGAATTTCGAAAAAAATAGAAACAAAAAAACCCAACACAAGAGTCAGAAAAAATAAATAAATAACCTTAACACAAAAAAAAACCGGAAATCTCCAAAGGAGATAACCCGCGTCTGGGCAAAAAAAAACAAAAAAAAAGTAAATAAACAACTACCCAAAAACAAATAAATAACCAAGGGAATAGCAAATTAACAACTAGTCTTCAAGTAGCACCTTAAAAAGATATACCGCTTCCCCAAAATATGGAGCAGAGGAGAAAAAAACAAAACCAAAAACATAAGAAAAACAGCAGCACCACAGAAGAAGGAGCAGCAGAGGGACATTAACCTCCCTTACCCGAGATTTACTCGGCCCACATCAATGATATGAAGCGACATCAATCAAAGAATAGGAGCAGCGGCTGCGGGACAATTCTGAGGTAAAGCCGTGAAACAGCAAAATAGTGGAGATGTAAGGCAACAGAGCAATGAAGAGGCAGAGTAAAAACTAAATGGAGGCCTTGGACCACAGCACCACACCAACACTGCAATCACTGACTTGAATAAAACATGCCAATTGTTGCAGTTGTGCCTCACTGCACCACGTCAAACCACGCAGCAACCCACGGGCCAAACCGACCGGAAGGTCAAATTCACCGGCAAAAAGAGGGGGGGAGGGGCAAGCAGGGCAGAGGACTCCCTAAGCCCTCCTTTTTATAGGGTCACAGTGACGTCCCAATATTAACCCATACCAGTAGTATTAAATGAGAATAAGTGAACAAGAACACCATCTGCCACATAAGCATATTTATTTCATTGCAAATAGTAACAGAAGCAGCATAGTCGAATGTCTCCAGATAGGTTGTACCCTTCTTTGCTCATGTGTTCTAAGTGTCTTCAGAAATGCACAAACATTTAAAGTTCAGCAACAATCAAAGTAATCAGACAACACTGGACCAAGCTGTAAACAAGGTGTGCATTAAAGTAGAGCACTAGCAGTTTTTTTGTACTACCATGTAAAATTGCCTGTAATAATAGCACATGGAGCACAGGTACAGATCAAAATTAGGTTAAAAGCTCCAATTCCAGTCACGTCAGGAACCTTCAAGATGACACCAACTCCCGTCATGGCTGCTATGGGCAACATGTATGATGTCTGCAGTCACCTATAAACAGAAACAAAACAACAAAAAAAAGTTAATTGTAGAAATGATGTTCTACTATAAGTATTAGAAGCCTCCTTATTGAACTGTGCAGAGTGTATACTGCTGCAGCAAAATGGCATGCCACTGAACTGATATCGCTTCTGATTTGTTTGATTTGTTGTATGGAACAGAAGTTGTTTACGCCCATTTAAAATAACTTAATGAGAAGATGTTACAGATAGTGACATCGTTTCCCCCCTCATCAGCAACAACACCTGGTGCTTGATAAAAGTCTCATAGTTTCTCCATTAAACTGACTTTAAATGACTGCACACAACGTAAACGTCAGTCATTTTGAGAAAGTGAGATAGAGCGCCCTATGTGGAAAATCACTTCCTGCCCCCCATCCTCAATTCACACCACAGAAACACAGTTACATCATGTCATTTGCAAACAACCTATACAGACCTTGTGCACAGGTGCAGACATCAATGTTGATTTTGCCAGCTGTGCTGACAGAAAACATCATTAATCTGGCAGTTTTTATCATATCTCACATTTTAGAAATATTTGCATTCGAGTCAGATAGTATTAAAAGAAATGAAACAAATAACATAAACAAATAAATAAAACACTGTAAAAGCCAGACACTGACAACATGTTTTCTTCCAGAACGCCCAGCAAAATCGAACACAGTTGTTTCTGTAGTCAAGCACAAGATCTGTATTTCCATCTACAGGTAGAATAAGCAACCAAAATATCAAATTCTATTGATTTAAATCAATCAAAACAAATGACAAATTGAGTTTTTGGTAGAGAACGAAAAATCAATCGCCTATGTATCAGTATCTGCTGATTTCCAGTGCAAAGACGTGATCAAATGATGCTCATACATAGCCGATTGATCCTTCTATTTCTGGCAAATAGCCACTTTTTTGCCATTTTTGACTGATCTTAAACAGTAGATTTGTGCTCAGATGGGCTGAGAACATATACACCAAAACCCTTTCAGATTTATGTATAGACGCACCTTGCATACATGTGCCTAGAAGTCATGAACCGACATTTCTCTTCTGCTGAAGTGAGCTCCTTTCATTTGAAGGATGATTGTATTTACTGACAGAAAGACCTCACAAGCAACTTCTGAAAGAGACTGAATATCTTAATTTCCACAACCATAACCAAGTTCTGTAAACAGAAAGGAGAAATTGCACACATGATTGTTCAAGCATTAGAAAACATGACATCTGCTAATCACATAAGTGAGCTGTTGACACCACTTTACATGAACACAAACATGACACTATAAAGTGAAGACAAGAAGTCGCTCAGGAAGATGAACAGATCTGAAAAAGGCTTTAATCAGGAAAACTACACTGTAAAAAAATATTTTGGAGGGTAGTATATATAACCCTTGCACATTGTTTAAAAAATACTCAAATATATTAGTCAGCAGGTGAAAACATATATAATGGGTAAATTCTACCTACACTACCTATTTGTAAACAGTAACAACTGCAACTTAAAAAAATAGTGTAACACATACTCAAAAATTACTGGACCCGCGTGCCTTTGTCCTCGAGGGAGTTGAGCTGCTGCGCTGCTGTTTTGAAGGTAAGATGTTGCTGTGTTTGAGCGCTAAATTTAATGTAAGTGTAAACCCTTTGAACAAGATTTGTAGTCTGTGTTGTGTACAAGTGAACATTGCTGAGGCTTTGTAGGGCAATTCAACTTGGGCACTGTTTGGTGTATTTTGATTAGACCAGTGATTCTGACTCCCGGACCTGGATTAGCTGCCATTCCCCTGCAGATTTCAGTGTTTCCCCTAATTAGTATGAGGTGAACACTGATAGGAACACAAGCAGTGTAGTGGCAGGCTGTGACTGTCTGAACGCCACTGGACTGGACTCAGGAGGCACGTTTGTGATTATTTCCCTCGCGCGGGCTTCACAGTACTTACAGCCGAATATGGTGCCCACTAGCACATTTAGCTGGTCTGGTAAGGCATTTTGCTAGCGAGTTATCTCTGTATATGAACAAGAGTAGTTGGTTAAATTAGTTCCTAACATAGGTTAACTAACGTTAGCTAATGCATTTTAATAGCGCACAAACTGTATGTGGACGAGGGTGGTCACTGGATAAATTAGCTAGTTAGCCTAGGTAAGCTAACTAGCTAGCTGACGCATTTGGCTAGCGCGCTAACTCCGTCTGTGGACGAAGGTGGTTGCTTTGCTTGATAAATTAGCTAGATTACACAGGTAAACTAACTAACTAGCTAAAGCAGATGGCTAGCACACTAAGTCGGTATGTGGAAGAGGGTGGAGGCTGGATAAACTATTTAGCTAGCTAACCTAGGCCAACTAGCTAGTGTAGCAAGCTAAGCTAGTTAAAACATTTAGCTAGCGCGCTAACTCCGTCTGTGGACGAGCTGGATAAATCGGCTAACCTAGTTAATTTGGCCTATACCGACTTTGATTTGTTGTATGGGCGACGGCGGTGGCGGTGTGTGTAAGAGAGCGGTGGCTGGATAAATTATCGCTAGCTAGCTAGCTATGGTAGGTAAAAGCACAGCAAGCATTTAATGTTTTATGTGCAAGTCTGACTAATAATCAGTTAGCCTCAGCTTGCTAGTTTAATTGGTTAAGGTTAATTGACTAAGTGGTGTAGCTAAAGGTTTATGTCGGTCTCATGGCATGTCGAAAGGTGCCGTTTTGTTGTTGGTGAGTTCTGTGCTTGTTTGGTAGCAGGGACCGTATAGTTAAGGAGCTGATTAGCAGATTATCTTCAATTGTTAGTTTACTTTATTAGACATCATTAGTATGTGTTATTATTGATAAGTATGCTTGTTGTTGGTTGATAAAAATGTGACCCCTGTTTGTAATGTGCATTCTCACAGGCCAAACTCTCACATCGTTTCAACCTGAAGGTAAGTTTTCACCTAACTTTACTCATTAATGTAAGTTAATCTGAAGTGTTGTCATTTCTAATTAGTCTATATTTGTAGACAAATAAATGAAACTGAACCCTTAGAATATATGTAAAAGAAAAGAATTGAGCCTTCACTACAGGGCTCCAGACTAACATCCAAGTGTTGCAATGAGCATGGCCGAACGTGAAACTTTGCATGTCTAAGTTTGTGTGACAGTTACACAGCCTGAGAAACAAAATAATTTCAGTATGAAACTAAAGGTGGACTCTTGTCTGTCTCCTAGTGTTAACTGCATATCCTGGACTTCTCTGTGTGAAGGTCTTCAAGTCTTGGACTCTCTTTCCTGTGGGCCTTATACCAGTTTTCACAAAAGATATATGAACACAAAATATTTGTACTTTTGTGAAGAGGGTGTCTGACTAAACTCAGCACTTATTGAAGACCCGAAACTGACTAAAATGGGAGTGTTGCCTTGTTGCAGATGATTTGGTTGTGCAAAATATGTAATTTCTCATCCTTAAAACGATTGGCTCTACTGAAACACTACAGATTACAACATGGGCATTTTGGTCGAAACCAGTCCATACCCTGTCTCCATTCGGATTGCCCTTGCTCATTTAGGACATGGGGTGCATTACGTACACATTTGTCCAGGGATCACCCCCAGACTACTAAACCAGGCCAGCTCCTTTCTTTCACATGCCTAGTGTGTAATTCATGTTATTTCCACACAGAAAGACAATATTTTGAGCACCTTGGTGGACACCTAAAAAAGTTTGAAACGGTGCCTTGTGTTTTTAAAGAATGTGATTACAAAACAAATATATACACAACATTCCACAGTCACAAGAGTAGAAAACACAATCCCCATTCAGTGGAGGATTTTAAGACTGCTGTTTTCCGTGAGAACCATGGCCAAGTGCTTGAAGAAAGTGAAGTTTCTGAATGTGAAAACTACTGTGACTCTGTTCTTGAGGCAGACGAGGACTTGAAAAAAACAATTATTAAGAGACTGGGGTTAGTTCTTCTTAAACTGGAATGCATTTTCAATGTATCTAATACATGTATTGATGAACTAGTTGAGGAACTTTGTTTCCTTACATCATCTGCTTCTGGACCAGTTCTAAAAGAAATTATACTGAGCACCTTGAGGAAGCATGGCTGTACTTTTGAAGATTCTGTGATTTCAGAGCTGGTGAACGACCTTTGCCAGCTAAACCCCTTCTGTGCTGCTTTAGGGGTGGATGGGCCTTTAAGCACACACTACAGGAGAGACCAATTTATAAAGGAGCACCTCTCACTGACTGAGCCAATTGAGTACATACTTGATGGTAGTGAGAAAAAAACCTTCCAATATGTACCAATTCTTCCAATGTTGTCCCAACTTCTGAGCAACAGGCATATTGAGGACACAATATTACAGAATAGAAAGCCATCGGATGATTTTTCTGGATACAGATCATTGCATGATGGATCTTTTCTCAAACAAAACACCTTCTTTTGTGGACAAGAACTTAAACTCCCACTTGTTGTTTACATAGATGATTTCGAAGTTTGCAATCCTCTAGGGACATCCCGTAAGAAACATAAAGTCACAGCTGTGTACTGGGTGTTTGCGGATATCCCGGCTACCTTGCGATCTACTCTGACTTCCATCTACCTAGCTGTTCTGTGTAAGACGGCTGATGTCAACCAATATGGTTACCCAAAAGTGATGGAGCCGCTGCTTAGAGATTTGAAATCCTTGGAAGATGATGGCATTTTTGTACCAAGTTTAGGTGAAGTGGTTAAGGGAACTGTATTTGCTGTAGTTGCTGATAATCTTGCAGCACACTCTGTAGGTGGGTTTGTTGAAAGCTTTTCTTCCTCCTACTTTTGCCGCTTTTGCCTTGCAGAACGTTCACGTATCCAGGAGCATGAAGTTGGACCGGGAACTTTTCCTCCACGGACCAAGTCCAATTATGCCTTGCATGTCAATGCAGCATTATCTGACACTGCTGAAGCTCATCATTGTGGAGTAAAAAGACAGTGTCCAATCTCTGACAAATTGAGTTACTTTCATGCCACTTCAGGTTACCCCCCTGATGTCCTGCATGATTTGCTTGAAGGGATTGTACCATTTGAATTGGCACTCTCTCTGAATGTGTTCATAAAGAAGAAATACATTTCTCTTCAGGAGCTCAACCATTCCATTTCTCAGTTTCCTTACAAGTGGAATGACAAGACAAACTGTCCACAACCCATTCCCCTGACTTTTGCATCACGTAAAAGTATTGGAGGCAATGCACACGAAAACTGGTGCTTGTTGCGGATGCTACCTTTTATGATTGGTGATAGAGTACCAGAGGATGATGCAGTTTGGCAACTTTTGATGGCCTTGAAAGATGTTGTTGAGCTTGTCATGGCTCCTGTCCACACAGATGAGACACTAGGATACATGGAAAGCAAGATCAGTGAACACCGGTACAGGTTTTTGGATGTGTTCCCACAGGAGACACTCAAACCAAAACATCACTTCCTTGAACATTATCCTGAGCTTACAACTTCTTTTGGACCACTTGTGGCTCTCTGGACCATGCGCTTCGAAGCCAAGCATAGATTCTTTAAAAGAATTGTGAGGCAGACTGGATCTTTCAGAAACATTCTCAGGACAATGGCAAGAAAACACCAATCAATGATTGCATATCACCTTCATGATGCTGATGCTCAGAGGCCAATGCTTACAGTGTCCAAAATGACACAAGTGGCAGTGGAGGTTCTAAAAGACAGCATTAGGGAGTCATTTGCAAGGAAGTTTCCCAGAACAGAGGTTGTGAACATGACGGACAAGGTCACCATTTTAGGCACTTCATATTGTGTTGGGATGTTGTTGCCTTTTGGATCGACAGGAGGGTTGCCTGATTTTGGAGAAATACTCCAAATAATCATTTTGCATGAAAGCCCAGTTTTTGTTCTGAGGTTGCTAGGTGGGTGGTACCATGAGCACCTAAGGAGCTTCAAAGTAGAGCCCACAGGAGAGATTGAAGTCATTCTGCATTCAGAATTGAAAGATGCTTACCCCTTGGCCGCGTATAATACAGCAGATGGTCGGATGGTGTCCCTGAAACACTTCATTTGCACGTCAGAGTATGTATTACATGTCATTTTTAAAAATAATTATTAGCTAGAACTGGTTTTCCAAGTTGCTCAGGTAGCTTATCTGAATGGCACTGAGCATGGCAGGCTGTGTGTGTCCCATATATATATGTGTTCTATAATAACAGACTGTAGTCCTTCTGTTTCTATGTATATTTTGTTTCCATCTTACCCTGCTCTTCAATGGTCAGGACTACTACAGAGCAGAGCAGCTATTATTTGGGTGGGTCATTCTCAGTACTGCAGTGACATTGACAAGATGGTAACCACACAGCTACACTGCTGTCTGATCTGCACAACATGCACTAACACACCACCACGTCAGTGTCGCTGCATTGCTGAGAATGACCCACCACCCAAATAATAGCTGATCTGTGGTCCTGACAAAAAAAAATAACGGTGAAAGGAGGATAAAGTATTACAGAAACATATGGACTATACGGATGGACTAGGAGGTGGTCATAATGCTCTGCCTGGACTGTGAGATTGCAGATAGCAAGGTTTTCTTTTACTGAAATGATCCTTACAGAAGTAAACTTGTCAAATTTTAACAGACTGCAATCCCTTCTCTTTCTCTTCTCTCCCTGCAGCTAACGACAGCACACTCCAAACAACAATGTCAGTTCAGTTGCGAGTCATTATCGAAGAACATGACATTCGAAAGTTGATGCTTCCCTCGGGAATTCCTAATACGGTTGAAGATCTTGTTTCATTAATTGTTAAAACATTCCAATTACATGGGGAGTTTGGACTACTGTACGAAGACACAGATTTTGGGAACCAATTTTTTAGTGTCACCTCAACTGCTGAACTGCACGACAAGGCCACCGTGAAAATAATAAGAAAAGAGCCTACAATTGTCCTTGACTTGCACCCAGTAGACGAATTGGGATTGTCCTCCACACTTAGTTCGGTAGACACCACTGCAGATGAAAGTGAAATATACACATCTACTGTGGATGAAGATGATGATCATGCATCATTCAGCTCACAAGACACCGTTCTGCCTGTGTCATGCCGCACTGCCCCATGGCCTGTACCGTTTCAACTCCCAGAGTTTTCACGTGACATTGAGCTCATCCTTGCAGAGGCAAACAAGTCATTTCTTGCCTCTGGAACACACTTTAGAGATGCAAGTGTTAAATCAGCAATAATGCAAGACCTTGCCAAAGCCATATTTTCTTATACGGCCTATCCTTCAAGCCTGCAAATTGCTTCAGTTGCTGAAGCCCTTGTTGAGAAGTTTCCTTGCCTTAAGGAGCCTGGGTCCTTTTCAGGGATGTATGGCTGGCAACAACGCCTCAAGTACAAGATGCACAATTATCGTGCGAAGCTGAAAGCACGAAAATATGCGTATCCTGAAATTGAAGTAAATATGTTGAAGAGAAAGTTACCAAGCAACACAACCCCAGCCAAAAATGTTAGAAGGCCAAAGAAAGCAGAAGTAAATTATCTCCCTCCACATCCTGTTGGAGAAAATCAGGACACATTGGAGAAGGAGAGGCTTGAGTTAGTCGAAGAAATTACGAAGAAGAACAATGCAAAAATAATCATGGAAAAAATGTCCAAAACATTTTCAAGTCGAAGAGTGGAGGTGGTTACCCTCAGCCCAGCTGTCAGTGTCTTCAAGGAGAGGTGGCCAGCATTATTTAGTGAGGCTCAAGTAAGATTTTTTCTTTTATTGTATATTGTGTTGCTGTACATTTTTAATTTGACCTACTGAAATTGCTGCAGATGACAATAAGCTGTAATCTACCTCTGGTTTTAAAACATTTGTGTTTAAAACTCTATTTCAGGTGTGCACAACTTTGGTCTAGTAGTTCAGCAATGATTATTTACCTACTCAAATACTCCTGCTTGCACATACTGCTGCTGGCTAGTTTAGTTGATCTATTTAGAAGATTATTTAGTAGAGAAACCACTAAGCTGTACTGAAAATTGGCCCACCAGGCATGGAGTTGTAAAGCTTTGATGTACATGGTGCCTTACTTTCTTAATAACTAAACACATTAAAATTGTTCTAGGTATTGATGGCTATCTCTGATAGTTGTATTCTTTTTGTCTCTTTACCCATTCTCTAGATTACAGCGGAGTTCCGACGTATTACAACAGTTGCCCTGGAAGAGACGTTCATGCTGAAGCTTGACTGGTACACACCACGTCTTATACAGCTGTTTCGTGCCAAAGGGGGAGCTGCTGGTGCTAGGATGCATCCACTCCTGAATGATGTAAATGAGGTGTGTATGGTTTTGTTTGGTTTACTTTACTTTTTTCACAAAAGTTCAAAAACTGATTTGTGTTTCTTTTCAGTCTCAAAGTGTTGAGAAAAAAAGGGATGCTGTTGTCTGCTGCCTCATGGAGTACCTTGGGGAACACCAAGAAGACCTCTTCCAAGACTGCC
Organism: Pygocentrus nattereri; assembly: GCF_015220715.1. NCBI lineage: Eukaryota > Metazoa > Chordata > Actinopteri > Characiformes > Serrasalmidae > Pygocentrus > Pygocentrus nattereri. The sequence continues at coordinate 31,615,607 of NC_051226.1, read as the reverse complement.
AGGTATGTTATTAAGCGATCGATCAACATGAGGTATTCAAAGGATTACACACAGGGTTGCGCTGATATCATTTTCAATTTTGATGCCCATCACAGAACTGTGATTTAGTAAATCAGCCAGTTAGTTACCTGACCTTCAGTGTATTACTGTACACATTCCCTGCCTTTTACAGTTTTTTTATCATTATAAGATGTTAAACACATTGTTGGGTCTTACATTTTAAAGCAGTGGTCTTAAACCTGATCTGAAAATGTTTCACTACACCCCAAGTTCATCTCACACAGGAGTTCTCCTTTAAGAATGGCATGCGATCAGTAATTATGCTTAACATTATATGAGGTGCTATCTGTAAAATATACAGATAGGCACACATTAATTATAAAAATCTGAATGGTTCACCCTTAAATTTTTGTGGTCTGTTATGAATTCATTTTATGTTTACACATTTTTGCCCTGAAGGGAGTGGCTTGTCCAGCTATTTTTCAATCTTCAGCAGTGGATTAGGTTGGTAAATTTCCTAATGGGATACTGTGGGTCGACCATTCAGATTTTGCCTTTTATTTGTCACCTGCTTGTATTGGCCTGCTGAATAATACAAAAAGGTTTGTAATTAGTCATTTGTCATCGTAAATGCCGTGTTGTAAATTAAATGCATATGGTTTGTTTTTTCTTTTAACATGGAGAGCGAACATGAAGACCACACAGACCAAACCATGAAGGTGATTGTGATCCATGATGCCATGTCCGAAGATGATCCAGCAGATGTTTTTGTTGTGATAGAGGGCATCCAAGTGCTGAAGGGGTGTGGAAACAAGACAAAGGCATGTGTGCTGTTGATGGGTTTAATCTATGCCCTCAACCTTGAATATCCAAAGAAGCTCAAGTACACTTTCGAAGTATTCCAGAAAATATTTTTGGAGCTTGATGGAGCAAAACTTCTCAAGAGGGTCCACAGCCTCAAAAGTAAGCTAATGGAATGAACTGTTTTACACACATTTGTTCACAGACTTTTTTTCTTGTTTTTATACTTGTTTTTTATACTCTTTTATACTCTATTCAAGTTGGTATCTGAGATTATTACCTGTTATTGGGGTTGCTTACATGTTTTGATTTTGCTTGGTCTGGAGTGTACCAACTGATGTAACTGAACTGACTGACAAAGCAGTGTTTGATTTTCTGGTTACCTTACTTTTTTGAAATGCACCTCATTGTCTTTGTTGAAGTATATGTGTACTCTTTAAATCAGATATAGCATAAGCACTTTACACCATCTGCAACTTATTCACATCATCTCTTTTTTCTACACTCATCCACTTTTTCACCTCCAGTGATCAGCAGGGATTATGTGGGTGGTGGGTCATTCTCAGCACAGCAGCATCCTGTGACCACTGATGAAGGACTAGAGGATGACCAACGCATCTGTGAACACTAACACACCATCGCAGTGTCACTGAATGACCCACCACCCTCATAATAAGTGATTACATTCTTTAATTATAGAACTTCAAAGTGTTTGGTGGAGCTGACAAATAGACAATGGGTGTAGTAAAAGAAGTGGCTGGTCTCTGTAAAAAAATTGCAAATAGGCATGAGTTGAAAAAAGTGATAGTTTATGTTCCTTTAATTTCAGCAATCTGAAATACCCCAGACCTAAGTATTCTACTGTTTTGTAATGCAGTTGTTCAAGAAATGTGTTGAAGCTGTTAATGGTGTTAATGAAGTGGCTGGTCTCTGTATAAGTTGAAAAATAGACTCATGAGTTGATAGTGTTATAACATTTTGTGATGCAGTTCAAACGTGTTGAAGCATAAGACTGTTTGAGAGGATGTACATGTTCAAGAAACTTTGGTTTTAACTGTGTGCATAGTGAAAAAAATACTTTTGTATCTTTGTGTTTTTGAAGGCACACTTAATAAAAAAAAGTTGGCCTCAAAATTGTCTGACATTTTTTTAAAGAGTAAATTTAACCTTCTCTGAACAAGTAGTGGTTAGCTAGTCATATTAGAATATAATGTATAATATATAACTAATAAATGAAGTAGATAAAAAAAGTAACAATTATGTTAATGTTACTCCATTTTTTTAAGTAAACGGTATTGAGAAATGTTGGGTAGGTTTTACCTTACTATTTTTAGTGTGTCATAACTGATACATTTAAGTAATATTTATTCAATATATGGGGTGAAATCTACCCAAACAAACTGAGTGCAAATTGTTACCTCACATTTATTGAGTAGATTCTATAGGTTGTTTTTTACAGTGTAGCTATATTTTTTCATTATTAAACTTTAACAGTATTATATAACACCACTACTGCCAAAACTACCAAAAAAATTTAGATTTGTTTAAGGTTGGTCTGTTTTAGATCAGTTCAGTGCACAGCATAGCCAAGCTAGCATCCATGCTGGAGAACGACTCCCACCCCATGCATAAGACTCTGGCAGCACTGGGCTGCTCCTTTAGCGACAGGCTGCTTCACCCCAACTGTGTGAAGGAACGGCATCACAGGTCCTTCCTTCCTGCTGTTAGACTCTACAACCAGCACTGCTCCCAGCAGACCACACACACACACACACACACACACACACACACACACTTAAACTCTACACATTTAGTGGAAAGTTTCTTCAATGTAACATAATGTGCAATATTTTCCCATTTCCCCATGTGCAATTAAGAGTTGCAATTATCTGTAAAGAACTTGCAATTATCTGTAAATATATTATTTACTTTATTATTTTACATTGTCCTGTTAATCTATCTATTTTTTGTACTGAGTGCCTTGCTATCCCTTTGCTGCTGTAACACTGAATTTCCCCACTGTGGGACTAAAAAAAGATGATCTTACCTCATCATTGTTGGCAACATATAGCATATAAAGGCAAAGTCTGTTCCTCGTTGGATTCTTCAAGTTGCATTAAAAAGTGAAATAATAGGTCTATGTAGGTAATGTATTACCCAATGGAGCCCAGTAGTTACTGTCCCAGTCCTGTGACACTCACAGCCCCCATATTTTTACGCTTTCCTGTGTTTTATGTCAACACTTACCTATTAAACAGTCTTAGAGTAATCTGATAGTGCGTTTAAGCGCGAAACACTAATGTGCGCGAGACTGTTGGGATCTTCGAGGCGAATTTAAAAAGCTAGCGCGAGCTAACCACTTAACGGACGCTCAACGGTTTGTGAGCTATAGCCGATGACACCGCTCTTCCACTACCTTTTTTCAAGCCAATTTATTGTATATAGTTGTTGCTTCTTGTGTTTGTAAGTAGTCATTTTTGAGACATTTTTAATTTCCAATATATTTTACTTGAGTACTCCTGTTCGCCGTTTACTAAAGTAAGTAACTTTGCTAACTGGCTAACATTTACTATGAGTGGCCACCTTTCCTGAGGTAGCTTCGCTTTTTAGGAGCAGTTTTTTTATATTCATAGCTAGAAACGTGTCAAGTCATGCTAGCAAATACAATTCTGTTATTAATTTAGCACTACGTCAGTCTCGCGCTATATTATTATCAAATTTTAACGACTTACGTGAATTCCATCCATTTCTCACCGGCTGCAGCTGAACCACACTCGCGTTTATTTCTGTGTGGGAAGTCACACCTCTTCACGTAACGCGTGTGAGAGACGTATACTTCGCCCAGTTAAATAAAAGAGGGCGGTGGCCGACGAAGGTGGTTGCAGGTTTTCATTCTAAAGCAGCCTGAGCACATCTGATTTTACTTGTTTAGCCATTGGATACATAAGTGGGTCTAAAATGACCTGGTTTAGTCATTATTTGCATTATCTTTTAAACAAAATCTTATAATGTAATATTTTATAAAACATGTTTTTGATGGCATGTAATTTTAAAGTATTAGTTTTGTAATTTAAAATGCTAGTTTTGTATTACTACCATTACACTCACAATGGTTGTTGACATTTTGATATTGCTCTGTGCAATTCATCATATTGTTTTTAATGATAAACAGGTTCACATTTTCCAAATTTTAAAAATGTGAATGTGTTAAAAATGTTTTTAACAGGTTACTGAAAAAAATGCAAGCGTGAACAAATTCCTTTATTAACCAATAAATACAAATAAATCATATTGTCTGGATAAATGTTTACGCTTTGTTAAATTGTCAAAAAGAGAAGAGTCCAAATGCTCAAACATCAAATGGTAAGCAGTGGCGTCAGTTTTCAAACAGTTAATCTGATGTGCTCTGGCTTGTCTGGAATGAAATTCAGCAGGAAACCTGGCCTGTTGTGAATAAGTTTGGACAGCCCTGAATAAAAATATGCAGGCTCTTTCCACTATGAAAAAACTATATATTAAAAAGTATGGTAAAGTTGGACACTCAGTGGATAGGTAACATTATCTCATTAAGAGGTTTCTTATTAAACAAACAAAAATAATCAAACCTACACTTCTCACATCTGAGATAACAGATAAACTGAGTGAAATATATATTTACCTTTACTGAATGTAAACAGTGTGCTTCATAGACAAAGTCAGGAAATTTGTAAACTGACATTTCAACACGCAGGATACAGATTATGAAAAACTTTCAAGTGTTCTCTGAGTGATGCAACAGAAGAACCACTTTTGGTTCATGTTGGCAACAAAATATTCACTTACACTGCAACAAATTTACATTTTTTTTCTAAATGCATCAGTTCTGCACAGGTTTCGAATAACTAGTGGGGGTTTAATGAACTATTATACAATTATAGTTAATGAACTATTATATATTTAATCTTAATATTTAATATTTAATCACAACTTCATCTGCATTGCTGCTCATGTATCCACAATAATTAGCAGCAATGCAGATGACCTAAAACAATTCAGAAAGTTGTATAAAGATTAAATATATAATGATTCATTAACTAGAATGACATTAAATCTTGAGGCAGACAAACTGATATGACAAACTGTTTGATCATATACTTCTATCTCTCCCATAAATATTCTGGATCCCTCTCAAACTAAAGCTATAAACAAGCTTATCACAACTAGCATATGACAAGTGACTCCAAACATTTCATGGTATAGTGACTAACAGTGTTCAGGATGAAGATCAAGATGCATAAAACTTAAGTTTCTTTTTTCAAAGTTAAAGTAATCACCAAGTCTAACATGGAAAGATGATTAACTACAAGTCCCAAATTACTTTTATCTAACACGCAATAATTGTCTCTTTTTGTGCAGGTTGACTTGCAAGACAGGTGCAGCCTTCATCCAAAAAAAAAGGTATGAATTGAAGATACAAAAGTTCCTTTAAATGGCTTTGACAAAACAGATTGAATATGACAATGTTTTGTATGTTCTGTTTTATTGTGTAGTATGTCTTGCAGAAAACCATCTTATTGGACAATTAAACGAAGAGCAAAAGAATGGGTTGATAGAGACATAGAGTCAATTCAGGCAACAGGGTGGGGGCAGAGCCCAAATTTAGAAAAAGAAAACAATACAATAGGTGAAGATGGCGATGATGACAACATAGAATTCATGGACTGCCAAAGTACTGTGTGTGACAGTGACTTTGGTTCCTGTACTAATGATTTGCCTGAATTTAATTCTGGATCTGACTCTGAAACAGAGTGCAACTCTTTACAGGATGAACTTGCGAAATGGGCGGCTGAGCACCACATTACGCACAATGCCGTAAATGCCCTGCTAGCTGTCCTTGGCAAGCATCACCCAACTTTACCTAGAGATGCTAGGACACTGTTAGGTACAGTGAGGTCAAGTGAATTTGCAATTCAGGAGAAAGCCGGTGGTCAGTACTGCTACTTTGGTGTGCTTCACTCAATAATGCACATTCTACAAAAAAACAAGAGTTTATTGATCAGTAACAAACATTTGAAACTTCAAATCAACATTGATGGGCTGCCACTTTTCAAAAGTTCACCAACACAACTATGGCCTATTCTTGGAACTGTTGTAAACTTACCACACCATGAGCCCGTCACAATTGGACTGTTCTGTGGTGCAAGAAAGCCTGATTCAGCAAGTGAGTTTCTTGATGACCTCGTATCAGAGATAGTTGAGCTGGAAGATGGTTTTGACTTTGAGGGAATCAGGCTACGCTTAAAGGTCTCCTCTGTGGTTTGCGATGCACCGGCACGTGCTTTTGTTAAGTGTGTAAAAGGTCACACAGGGTACCATGGATGTGAGAAATGCACACAGGACGGAGTTTACATGGACAACAGAATGACATATCCAAGAACGGATATGCCACTCAGAACCGATGAAAGTTTCAAAAATAAGACAGATTCAGATCACCACCTTGGCATTTCACCTTTAGAAAGAACATCTTCGGGAATGGTCTCTGGGTTCCCTCTTGATTATATGCACCTTGTGTGTCTAGGTGTCATGCGGCGACTTCTTCACCTGTGGCTGAAATTAGGTCCTCTCAGTTGTAGGCTGCCTGGGTTTCAGCAAAATCTATTAACAGAGCGACTGCTGGGTGCTCAGAGCTGCGTGCCTGTGGAGTTTGCACGTAAACCAAGGTCTCTCAGAGAAATTGACAGATGGAAAGCCACAGAATTTAGGCAATTTTTATTGTACACGGGCCCTGTCCTGCTCAAAGATGTACTGCACACCGCAGTGTATGAAAATTTTCTGCTTTTGTTTGTGGGAATTTTCATACTCAGCAATAATAGCGTGATCGAGGACTACCTGGGCTATGCCAATGACATATTGGGTCTTTTTGTGTCTCATTTTGGAGAGCTGTATGGCCCTAAATTTGTCTCCTACAATGTTCACAATTTAGTGCATCTTGCACAAGATGTAAAAAACCATGGTGCTCTCGACAGCTTCAGTGCTTTCCAATATGAAAACCACCTGAACAAAATTAAAAAGCTCATTAGGAAACCTAGCTGCCCTCTGAGTCAGATTGTAAAGAGACTATCAGAGAAGCCATGGAGTGACAGCATGGAGAAAAAGACAAGTGTGTCAAAAGAACATACTTCTGGTCCTCTTTCACTACCTTTCTGTGGTGCAACACAGTACAAAGAGCTGGCAACCTCACTCTTCACTGTCAAACTTGACCAAGCCAACAGTCATCTTTATTTGGGGGGGAAAGTTGTCAAGGTTAAAAATATTGTGTCTTACAGGAATGAAGTATATGTTGCATACAGTACATTTGAGCAGCATGAACCATTCTTTCAATATCCACTGTCATCATCGACAATTGGCATACATTTGGTCCACGGACTTACAAGAACGATAAACTACTGCAAAGTAAACCAAATAGAGGGGAAGGCCTTTGTTATTCCATACAAAGACAAATTTGTGTCAATTCCACTTTTGCATACAAAACAGCAGTAAATCACCATTCAGAACTTGGAATCATATGTTATATATATTTTTAAAGTTATTTGTAGATGTAGATGTACTGCAAGTTATACATCAAAAGGTACTGATATGTTCAATACTTTTAGTATTTTGTGATCAACAAGAATTTACTAGATCATAAATCTAATTTTCTTATTACCTGATTTTATGCTGCAAGATCTTAATGAAAAATGGATGTTATAGATAATCATCATCATCATCGTTCATCATTGTTCTTGATACAGTTTTCTTTTCACCAAACAATCTACATGTACAATTATTTCTATGATAATTTTATTGATTTAATAATTTTTTTCCTACAATGAAATTGTTTTTATGAAAACATTGATTTCAAGTTTTGAAATGGCTGTCCAGATGGAAAATTATTTATTTAGGCATTAAATAACTAAAAATGTTTCTGACAGAACACATTTCATTTTGGGGGTCTGGTTTCACAATACAGCTCACAATGTACCTCATAGTGGAGTTTGTCAACGAGGGGCAAACTGGACCAGTGGCAAAGTCCTGGTACATGGATGGGTTCTCCTGGTGGCCTCCCTATAAAGATCAAAGCCGGCGTTTAAAAAGTGTTAAAAAAGCTGAGGTCCCCCATCCAGATAAAGGGTGGAAAAAGCACAGTGTGCGAATCCTTTATGAATCAGGTAATAAAGACATGCATATTTTAACATAGTACAGAACAAAGTATTATTATGTCCTCACCATAGCATGATCGATGGTTCTTTTTCATGGCCGTCATTCTTTCCCCCCAGAATCATTTGATAACGTTGTTTCTAAATGGAAAAAGTCATGCTACACGTCAGATCTGAACTCTGACACAGAGATTCTAGGAAAGAGAGTCAGCAAGTAAGCTGTGCATTCTGTACAATTAGTGTTTTAGAACAATTCTGTGATAGAACCCATTATTAACATACTTTTACTTGTAGAAGAAAAGTATACTCTTCATCGGAGGAAGATGAATTGCCACCGGTGAAAAAAAAAATTCCCACTGCCCCAAGACCCCCAGCCCCACCACAGACTTGTAGACAGCCTGGACCTGGAACACATAATGGTATTGCATTTAACTTCACAATAAGGATGCTACCATAATGGTTTATTACTATACGTTTACAGTACTGTGCTAAAGTCAGAGATCACATTTTATTTATCATAACATTAAGTGCAAGTTTTCCACCCTTACCTTTGTTACAGCTGTAATTCTTTTCAGTTTTTCTGCAGAGAGGTTTTCCATAACTACAAAGTTCAGTCTTTGAAGTTGGAGCATTTTCTGCTTCTCACTATCCAAGACATCCCAATGACATTCAAAGACGTTAAGGACTCTTAATATCCTGAATAAAGGATATGCTGAAATATCTGAAAAATCAAGAACTTGCAAAAAAATGGTCTCTGACATTTACACAGTCTTCTGTATCTCTGTGAAATATTTAAGTGTAAAGCCACAAATATAAAGAGTGTATTATGCTACAATAGTTAAACCAGCGTAATGTCCCTTAATAATATTGTCCCATATGATACCTATTCCTTACTTATATTTTTTTGCATTCTCAGCATTGTCCAGCAGCTTCCAGTCGGGAGCAAGAGCAGAGCAAGAGTGGTGCAACAAACCATCAGATGTTCAAGGTATAATGCCTGAAACATTTCCAAGGGGTGGATAAATGAATACTATAGCATTCTGATCTCGGTCTTGCATCTGTAGCACACTGCCAATTGCCATGAACAAAAATTTAAACGATTTCCTGTAATTATAAAAAAAAAGCATTTATTAAATCCAAGTACAATCCTTGGATAATCAAGTTATTAAAAGAAAGTACAGGAAAGCAGATAAAAACTACTTCGAACGTTACTACTTAGTAGCCCAACAGTAATACAATGTATGCCTCTTTAAACAACTAATATTCTCAAACAATGGCAATTTATAGTATGGCAGTTAACTTACCTTGACTTGTTTCATCTTTAGCCCAGGACAACCAGCAGGGAGAGAATATTTATACAGATCTGTCAAAAATGCAAGGTAATACCAATCATTAAGTAATATAAAAAGACTGAGATAATCAATAATAATCTGTATATGTATGGAGTGTAGTCACAAAAATATTACTAACAATATATTTTAAAATTATATTTAGGAAGGCCATTTTCTCCATGGGAACACTCAGGCCATCATATGTCACAGAGTAAGTTTCATAAAATGTTACAAAGGAACAGCCTTTGTCTAAATGTGTTTCAAAAGTTGTTGTCATTGTTCCTTTCCATTTCATGTTCTCTCGCTCTCTCTCTATAACCCTTATTCCCTGTTTATCTGTCTACCTACCGACCGACCTATCTATAGCTCCATCTACCTACAGCTCTAGCTATAACCCTTATTCCCTAACTACCTACCTACCCATCTATAACTATCTATCTACCTATCCATCTACCTACAGCCCTCTATCTATAACCCTTATTCCCTATCTACCTAACGACCTATCTATAAATCTCTATCTACAGCTCTAGCTATAACCCTTATTCCCTAGCTATCTACCTACATATCTGTAACTAACTTATCTAACTATTCATCTACCTACATCGCTATCTATCTCTCTATCTATAACCATTGTGTCCTGTCTAAGTAATCTTTAACTTTGTCTTTTTTTATTTATATGCACATCTAGTTTAAACACAATCACAAACAAATCAGCCGCATTCTACATCCACTTAAGAGATTGAAAGACGTAGGCTGGAATTGTGGTAAAAAAGGGCCTATTATGAAAATAATTTTAATGGCAATTCTTGTCAGATTTCTAGAATGTATGATTAGTAGTAACAGCAATTTTGTTCCAACAGCCCCTGCCATACAACAAGAGTCTTCTGAGTGGTCAATATCTAACCAGACCCCATGTAAGTTTGATTACTTTACTGAGCAGCCCTGAACAATGATTATAATCAAATATGTGAAATCAAGTTTGTTTCTGCATTTGATTCTGAAATTTCCTTGCAGATAGCTTTCAGGATACAAGACAAAGCCAACAGGTTCTACCTCATGGTAAGTCCAATGTGAGATATACATTCACGGTGAGTTCAATTAAGACATTTAATAATAGCAATGGGTTTCAGGTTTGTAATGTGTACAAATGTTCAGGGACACGTTTATTAAAGCCCTGTTCAGATTTGATTTTTTTTTAATCGGGGACGACGGTAAAAATCTTTTTACACGTCCTCAGTGGCAAAACTCTCACACCTAGACAGCAGTAAAATGACTCAACAAAAAAGCAAAGTTCTAATACTGTGTCCAATTTCACAGTTGTCATTTGTATTTTACTTTTTTTTTTTAGATTGTATTGTATTTTTCGCCCTTCGGCTGAAAAAAACTCAATTAGACGTTTCCTATAACCATTGTCCAAATGTTTTTTCAAAGACATTTCTTTAGTTTTATTTGTTTAGTTATATGGCCTTCATCTTAATATTGTTACAATGAATATCAAATGTTAATTATGTTAACAAGACAATGGTTTTCATAGGGTGTCCTAATTTTTCACATTACTGTAAAACAGTCTAGAACATAGAACACAAAACAGTCAAAATATAACAAAAAAAGTATACTATCCAAAACATTTACAGATGTTATCCATAGTCAGCTCATTTCTTACAAGCTAAGAATACACAGAGCAAAGTCCTGTTTTCTAGGCAGTGACTTTTCCTTTAAATTTCCGTGTTAACAGCACCTACAACACAACAATGGCAAACAGGGTGGAACATGCCCAATACATGGCCATCTCAGGAAACAAGACAAGGCCAGGATGTTCTTTCTCATACAAATGGTGAGTTTACCTTAAACCTTACAAGCCATATACACCCATGCACCTCCTTGTATCTATACTTATTGTCTATTTTATCAGCTCCATTTTGGAGCACGCTGTAGTTTGTGCCGTGGTGGTGGTGTGTTAGTGTGTTGTGCTGGTATGTGCAGATGATACACAGCAGTGCTTTTTGAGTTTTTAAACACTGTGTCTCACTGTCCACTCTATTGGACAGTCCTACCTTGTAGATGTAAAGTTAGAGAGGATAATTCATCTGTCGCTGCACAGTTTGTGTTGGTCATCCTCTAGTTCTTCATCAGCAGTCAGAAGATGGTGCCCACAGGATGCTGTTGTCTGGATAGTTTTGGTTGGTGGACGATTCTCAGTCCAGCAGTGATACTTAGGTTTTAAACTCCAGCACCACCTCTCTGTCTGATCAACTGACACCAGCACAGCACATATAACACACCATCACCACCAGGTTAGTGTCACTGCAGTGCTGAGAATGATCCACTGTCCAAATAATACCTGCTCTGTGGTGGCCCTGTGGAGATCCTGACAATTAATGAACAGGGCAATAAAGTATACATAAAAACAGATGGACTACAGTCTGTAATTGTAGAACTACAAAGTTTTTCCAAATGGCAAATGGAGCTGAATAACAGACAACGAGTGTAGATGCAAGGAGATGTACCTAATGAAGTGGCTGTTGGGTGTATAGACATTTGTCAGTATGTATAAATAAACACTCATATTTACAATCACTTCTTAGATCACTAAAATGAACATGTTTATTTAAATCTTGTACTGTAAACAGCACCCACTGCACAACAGGGACCTTCAAGGCGGTTCATCAATAATCAGTGCACACGTAAGTTTGGTCTTTAAGACAAAGTAGTTTTAAAAATTGCTTACAATGAATAAAAGGATAACTTCTATCTTAACATTCTATCTTTTGCAGCTGTAGACAGAACAGTGTTAGAGGCACTGAGAGAGATGGACCTGAAGATTACTTACCTCACATCACTTGTTGAGTCTTTTGTGGGTGGCCGCCGAATTTTGCCCCCACAACAGGTCCAAGATGAGGATGAAATGAATATTTTCCCCCTAAATTCAATGGAGACCCTAGAAGATTTAGAGAAGAGGCTGTTGAACAATGGACTGAAGCAGAGGATGGTAAGTTCATTTATAGATTTCCCATTAAATCAAATCTAGCTACCACCAACTCTCTATCTCTCGAGCTATCTCTCTATGCGTATCTATAACCCTTATTCCCCTATCTATCTATCTATCTATCTATCTATCTATCTATCTATCTATCTATCTATCTATCTATCTATCTATCTATCTATCTATAACCCTTATTCCCTTATCTATCTATCTATCTATAACCCTTATTCCCCTATCTATCTATCTATCTATCTATCTATCTATCTATCTATCTATCTATCTATCTATCTATCTATCTATCTATCTATCTATAACCCTTATTCCCTTATCTATCTATCTATCTATAACCCTTATTCCCTTATCTATCTATCTATAACCCTTATTCCCTTATCTATCTATCTATCTATCTATCTATCTATCTATCTATCTATCTATCACCATTATTCACTTATCTATCTATCTATCTATCTATCTATATATCTATCACCCTTATTCCCTTATCTATCTATCTATCTATAACCCTTATTCCCTTATCTATCTATCTATCTATAACCCTTATTCCCTTATCTATCTATCTATAACCCTTATTCCCTTATCTATCTATCTATAACCCTTATTCCCTTATCTATCTATCTATCTATCTATCTATCTATCTATCTATCTATCTATCTATCTATCTATCTATCTATCTACCTATCTACCTATATCTCTGCAAAGATGGGCAGAGGTTCACCAATCTGTGAATATTGCATCTAAAATTTTTCTTAAAAGAAGTGCAATTATTTTAGCCATGACTGTATACAGCTTTATATTATTAGTCAAAAACTTTCTAATCAATTACTTTAGGTCAATACAATAAATAAGATATGAACTATTTAAAACAAGAACCGTAATTACAAAATGCAAAACAGAATGTACATTTCCTAGGACACATGTTAAGAAGGTGCAGTTGGTACAGTGAGACTGCTGTTTATCCATTTCTGTTCTTATTATGTATTATTTCAGACCAACACGCTCTCACTAAGTGGAGGCCACACAATGAAAAAGACAATATGGCGGATTGCCAGCAAGGTCTTCACCCCCAACCTGGCAAAAAGCCTTAACTGGTGTGGCAGGGGAGACAAGCGAGGTTTAAAGCAGACAGCCTGTGGACAGCTTATTATTGGTGAGTATATTAGAACCACTTACATGTTACATTATTTGCTGTAACATAAAGAATAGGTGTCATGCAACAAAACCACACCCAAATTAATCAGAATTTAAATTAGGCCATTATCAAACGAAATACTACACCATTATGTACTAAATTACATATACCTTATGATAGATCTACAGCAGGGGTGTCCAAAGTGTGGCCCGCAGACAGATGTTTATTGGCCACTGTATCGTAAGAATACATTATTGTTGCAATTTTTGCTGTAATTACAGTCAAATTAATTTAATTAGTTAAATAATTGTTAATTATTCTGTACATTTGTGTTTAAATATTTTGAATACAATGTTATATAATGTATGAATAATACTTTTGGAAAGGAGACCGGTCCTTAGGTGTTTTGATATTGTCCAATCTGGCCCCCTTTGAAAAAAGTTTGGGCACCCCTGATCTACAGTGTTTAGCTCGGTCAAACTGAGGAGGCCAGGGGTTAGACAGTGCAACATGTTGGTTTATGACTTGTCTTTCAATGAGGAAAATAACTATTAGGAACATTTTACCTCAACTTACCCAAACAGCCACACTGCTTCGAGAAATGACATAAGCTAGTGCAAATGCAGCAGCCACCTCAGGGATGGCTAGCACGTGGTAATGATAGCCAAGTTCACTAGCTTAAGTTATTTGACAAAATAAGTTACCTCGATGCACCTGTGAACTTTAACTTTAAATATGCCACAAATCTAGTACCTATAACAGGATAAACACATACATCACTGATAACCTAGTTAATTTAGTATGTGAACTTGAACTTACCTTTCTCCGACGGACCTTCGGAAAGCTGCTTTCTTCTTGAGCGCTTCTTCTAAATTAGGTCAGAGACGTTCATCTATCACGTGCGCCCCTCGTCATCTATACTGGACGCTTATTGGTCATGTGGTTTTCACGTGTTTTTAAAGTGCAGATATTGCCATTCTTACTTTAATTAGGACAGTTTTCGACGAAATGACGCTAAATAACAACACCTTTGTATATATTGGAAAATACTAGTCCCCCCTCCAATTAATTACTATGCCTGTAGCGTAATACCTTAAAAACCTGGCCTAATAACAGATACGTTAGATTACTTATTTCTTACAGGCAGTTCCATTATTCAGTGTAATACAGCTGATAAATGTATAGTCCTTATGCCTCTTTAATAAGAATAGTAATAATATTCTACATTTTGACACACAGCTGCCGCAGTGAAGAACCCAGCGCTACCAGCTCCCACGGAAGCAGAGGCTGAAAAATGCCTAAAGGATTACCTCCGCCTGGCACCAGCAAGACGCTAAAGTTTTATTTTGTTAATTCCACATGTTTGTTCCATTCTTTATTCTATTGTTGATTTTCTGTTAAATAAACATGTTAAAGGAAAATTCCTTTTCACTTAATTTTGTTTTGGGGTACTAATATTAATAATAATATAAATTAATCACATAAAATTATATAGCATAATTTCTATACATCATTTTTCCAGTGTAGATTTCTGTTTGAGTCTTTAGGCTTCTTAATGGCTCATACGATCTCTCTGCTTGTATATTTTATATCTTTAACTCAGGGAGGAAGAAGAATATAAAATCTAGCTTTGAATGTAATTTATGTAAGAAGGTTTGATTCTAAATGTCACACATTCAGTTACGCTCAGATGCTGCATTTTAGGTATACTGTACATATCAGTCTGCAATGCAGCGTATGAACGTCATTTTGGCATCCAAGCCCGATGTTTAAAAGATGTACTGCAGATGAATAAACGCTCTAGTAAAGGGTCTAGGAGAGATCTCAGAAGCGTCTCCGAGACGCAGGCGTGATTATGACGCAGCCAGATAGGTCTGGAATGCAGCAGCTGAAGGTCTTTCACGATCCACCAGAGACGTATCAGAGACGTATTGCCGATGAGCACACGCTCTATTAAATACGTATTCCAGACGAACTGTGTTACATCCAAAAGACGTCTCTGAGATGTATATGTGCTATCAGGGATCTTACTCATTACTAGCGGGCTGGTCCCCCTTGTTACCGTGGGCAGTAGTAGTGGATTTAAAGAGCACAGTGAGGTCTGTACACAAATATTAGCAGATCCGCTGTGACCCCCGGCTCCGCGTTACGGCCGCGGACGGAGCCCTGACTTTAGCGACGCCCAAGCCCAAAACTATAAACCTTCCTGTCCCACTAGCTGTGGGTGAACACATAAGCTACATGTGATGCAGCACTGCACACATTCGGCCGACAGACCGCAGTAGATGAGAAAACGTTTTAAAACTTTACTGTTTAACGGCAGGCGAGTTAGCCTTTCTGCTAACCGGATTAGCTGTTTGGCTAACGTTAAATTAGCTCATGTACAAACGAGTCACTACAGTCGCCAGACACTCAACTTAGACACTTATTTACCTTCTGTAAACGAATAACCCGGAATGTTAATATAATTACCGATTAACATATCTCTACTTTTGAGTTTTACTGGATTTGGATTTGGTTTATGGATTGCAAGATTACCAAGATTATTAAAACTCTGAGGCCAACACTTAGCATTATCTAACTTCAAATGAATCGTGCTTGTCTTGCTGTTTCCATGAATTTCATGAACATAAACATTTTACTGGGTTATTACTTTATTTATGATTGTGTGACCAGGTTATCAAATCTCTAGATGTTTTTATAGCAATATATATTTATAATGCTGCACAATATTTGTATTTTCAAAAATATAACATTGAAATTTGTAATGCAGTCTATCCCCTGACTGGTCCCAAAGTTTGGATCATGGTGGACAGCTACGTCTGCCGTGGTTTAGAACGAGCAAGGGAGACCATGGGCACCAACCTTGGCCTCAGTGCCCACCTCAACTGGTTTGGTCGTGGAGGGATGCAGTGGCGTGCTCCAATTCCTTTTTTTCTAAAGAGCACCTTTGAGGAAGAGCAGTTCCAGATCCACTGTGGTGGAAATGACCTGGGACGTCTGAGGAGTCTGGAGTTTGTTTCAGCGATGAAGCAGGACCTGCATGATCTCAACCAGCAGTTCACTCAGAGTACTCAGATACATTTTGTTTAGTGGCACAGTGGGTAGCACAGCAAGAAGGGCCTGGGTTCGATTCCCCGGCCGGCTGACCAGGATCCTTTCTGTGTGGAGTTTGCATGTTCTCCTCCGTGTCAGTCCTGTGTCGGTTTCCTCCCACAGTCCAAAGACATGTAGTTAGGCAAACTGGACATGCCTCATTGCCCCTAAGTATGATTGTGTATGTCTGTCTGTCTGCCCTGCGATGGACTTAGCAACCTGTCCAGGGTGTTACCCACCACATTTCTGCTCAGATCCTAGGGCTCGTGTTGTAGCAAGTGTCCTTGCATTTTTTTAGTAGAATGTGTCCGTCCTTTCTTAATATTGCCAACAATTCACTTAAGGATCTTTGTGTGGTTAAAGCAAAGGGGAAAAAACGGAACATTTCAGCCAAATTATATTCCCCATCTACAATTTGTAAAGCAAGTTACAGAGGAAGCACATTAGTGCATGAGCATGGGTAGTGAGGACATTCTTTTATCCCTCGATGCCTGCTAAACAAGTAAAATTATAATATTTCAGCCCCACCCCACGCATAACCATTTCTGTTGCTGTCTAATCCTGCCATCAAGTTGTCCACTTCATTTAAATACACGAGACAAACAGCATTTTAATGAAAGATGATTTAGAACTGCTTTTCTAGTGTAATGTTGCATTACAATATGTAATGTCGACACTGTTTTCATTCTATGAAACAACAAAGTTTCTTTTTGCAAGGGCTGACTGACTTTTTTAGTCATACAATCTACATAACTTCTCAGTGCATGATTTCATTATAATACCAAACAGACATGGTTTTGTTTCAACTGATCCTCCTATGTCAGAAAAAAAATACAAAGTTTCTAGAGTGATTTTCACGTGGTCTGCTTATTGGCTGTGAAATCATACGCCTGAACCAAGACCAAATGAGTCAATGTTAACTAACTAGTTAAAAAAAGTCGGCTGTAAAAATGTAGTACTTTTTAGACCAAATTTTTTTCATTTAAAACAAAATGATCAATGAGGACAAAGAGATTATGTGACAAGAAGTCAGTTCTAGGTTTTGTCTGCATTGAAGTTATATTCTCAAAGAGGGTTTAAAACTCATAATATTTTATATATTTTTGGGGGGTCTTGCCCTGCCAACTATAGGTTATTAAATGCTATTTTAATAGAATCAGAGATATAATAATTAAAGAAGTTACAGTGTGTGGATGTTCTTTTGTGCCTAGAGCTTATCTGTGATGGTCAAGGTTGTTGGGCTCTAGGGAGCTAACAGAGTCAGGCTGTACTCCACTTCACATAGACACACACCCACATCCACAAAGACATACACATACCTACATGAAAACCTACCCACGCATAAATTAGAGGGGCGACTATCACTCCAACTGACGACATTTCGACACTTATTGACGATGAGAGTCTGTCTGGTGGGGTTATTGCCTTGAAGCTATCTCTATGATGTTCAAGGCTGTTTCTATCAAGGGAACGGGGAGATGTCACGTACCATTGTAGGCTCCTTTACGTCTGCACATCCAACACACACACACATCCAATAAATCTATGCATCATATACACACACACACACACCTTTCACCTCTATTGACTACACTTCATCTTTAGGTAATATAAAAATCAGGTATTACAATGTTCTTAGGTGTAACAATGTATATTTCCTAAGTGTGCAGTTGGGTCGTTCATCTCGGACAATGAGTGAAGCCCTGACAATGAGTGCTTGTCTCTCTGGTGAATGCTGATTGGGTGAAGGAGGTCACTTCAGATAGGCAGGGTTGTTATAAATTCTTTTGGTAAAACCTTAGCGGTTAGTTCGGGCAGGGGCACAGAGAGTTGAGACTTGCAGAGATAAGTGGGAACTCATTGTCTTGGGAGATGGGAGAGAGAGCGAAGTCCACACTCCGGTTTACTGGAGTGATGGGTGCCCTAAAGGGTTTTTTTTTGACATCACAACAGACAATTTTTCCATTTTCACAATCTTGCAACAGTTTAATGAAAAAACTTAATATTCCTTCAAATATTAATATTCCTCAAAAATCAATGCAAATGAAAGAGCTTTGCTCAAGACCAGTTTTACTTCTATTACAGCAAAGGTTCTCATGTTAGCTCAACGAAATATTTATTTTAGCATTGACAAAAAAAAAAAAATCAGTATAACTACTAATTTACAAAAGTTGAGTGAACAAAAAAATTATTCATGGGAATTCTGTACCAAAGCTAAACATCTTTACAGTGCAAGTGGCCTATAAACTTTGGTTCCCTATATTATTAATAGATCTTGGACAACAGGTGTGGTACCTCTGTCTTATTTCACTATACACTCTTAAAAAGATGGTTCTTCAAGAGATCTTTAGTAATTGTGATGGTACTAAATAGGATCATTAACACTGTGTGTGTGTGTGTGTGTGTGTGTGTGTGTATACACACTGCTCAAAAAAATAAAGGGACCACTTAAACAACACAATATAAATCCAAGTAAATCAAACCTCTGTGAAATCAAACTGTCCACTTAGGAATCAACACTGATTGACAATCAATCTCACATGCTGTTGTGTAAATGGAATAGACAACAGGTGGAAATTATTGGCAATTAGCAAGACACACTCAATAAAGGAGTGGTTCTGCAGGTGGGGACCACAGACCACTTCTCAGTACCTATGCTTTCTGTAATCTGCTATTGTTTTGGTCACTTTTGAATGTTGGTGGTGCTTTCACACTCGTGGTAGCATGAGACGGACTCTACAACCCACACAAATGGCTTAGGTAGTGCAGCTCATTGAGGATGGCACATCAATGTGAGCTGTGCCAAGGAGGTTTGCTGTGTCTGTCAGCGTAGTGTTCAGAGGCTGGAGGCGCTACCAGGAGACAGGCCAGTACACCAGGAGACGTGGAGGAGGCCGTAGGAGGGCAACAACCCAGCAGCAGGACCTCTACCTCCGCCTTTGTGCAAAGAGGAACAGGAGGAGCACTGCCAGAGCCCTGCAAAATGACCTCCAGCAGGCCACAAATGTGCATGTGTCTGCACAAACGGTTAGAAACCAACTCCTTGAGGATGGTATGAGGGCCCGACATCCACACATGGGGGTTGTGCTCACAGCCCAGCACCGTGTAGGATGCTTGTCATTTGTCAGAGAACACCAGGATTGGCAAATTCGCCACTGGCGCCCTGTGCTCTTCACAGACGAAAGCAGGTTCACACTGAGCACATGTGACAGCCGTGACTGAGTCTGGAGACGCCGTGGAGCGATCTGCTGCCTGCAACATCCTTCAGCATGACCGGTTTGGCAGTGGGTCAGTAATGGTGTGGGGTGGCATTTCTTTGGAGGGCCACACAGCCCTCCATGTGCTCACCAGAGGTAGCCTGACTGCCATTAGGTACCGAGATGAGATCCTCAGACCCCTTGTGAGACCATATGCTGGTGCGGTTGGCCCCGGGTTCCTCCTAATGCAGGACAATGCTAGACCTCATGTGGCTGGAGTGTGTCAGCAGTTCCTGCAAGATGAAGGCATTGAAGCTATGGACCGGCCCGCCCGTTCCCCAGACCTGAATCCGATTGAGCACATCTGGGACATCATGTCTCACTCCATCCACCAACGCCACATTGCACCACAGACTGTCCAGGAGTTGGCAGACCTCCATCTCATCAAGAGCATACCAAGACGTTGTAGGGAGGTCATACAGGCACATTTAGGCCACACACAATACTGAGCCTCATTTTGACTTGTTTTAAGGACATTACATCAAAGTTGGATCAGCCTATAGTGTGTTTTTCCACTTTAATTTTGTGTGTGACTTCAAATCCAGGCCTCCATTGGTTAATAAATTTGATTTACATTGATTTTTGTGTGATTTTGTTGTCAGCACATTCAACTTTGTACAGAACAAAGTATTCAATGAGAATATTTCATTCATTCAGATCTAGGATGTGTTATTTGAGTGTTCCCTTTATTTTTTTGAGCAGTATATATATATATATATATATATATATATATATATATATATATATATATATATACACACACATACACACACACACACATATATATATATATATAAGGGTACTTTATATCACTATCAAAGGGTTTTTCTTTTGTTACAAGCTTTACATTGTAACAACAGCACAGCATGTTTAGTGCTATTGAGAATGCTTTTAAAAAATACATTCTCTGTCAATCTGAAGAACCATGTCACCATGTAAGGAAACATTTAAGCATATAAAAGTGAATCTCCAACTTACTGTTTTTATCTTGGAGAAGGTTGTTGACAGTCAGGTAGAACGTTATTTGTAATCCAGCCTGCTGTATAAAGTTTTTCACTCTGGATCTCACATATTTCATAGCACTGAAACTGCACTGGTTTGTGTGGCCGATGATTATGGTTGGCAGCAGATTCTGGTTCTCCTAGCCTGCTCGTTTGATGCATATCTTAAAGAAACAGACTTTAACATCAAAAAACATCACAAATCTAATCAAAAAAGTCTAATAGGAACAATTTATTTCCAGGAAGTATGCAGCACTGGTACAGTGGCTTAAGTAATGTTCCCTCTAGATTAATAGATGACATGCAGCATTTTGTCTAGAAGTTGTTGAGAAAATAATTTAGTTTTTTACCCATTTGAATGTACCTGACTCATTTCCCATTACTCTTACTGTAAATAAATGAATAAATGACACATTAAAACCCAACATTGGTGTAATATTCTTTTATTGTGAACTTTGTTGTAATATGTCACACTACAGTATCAAGATCAGCTGGGAATATATGGTCATTAACAGTCAGCTTTCTCAGAGTCCTCAGAGCACAGAGGATTGTGTCCACCTTTGGGACAAGGTTGGGCCAGTGCTCTGGAGACCAGGCTGCTCAAGTCAGCGAGCACTGATGGTGACATTGAAGGGATCAACGCAGCCAAGGTGCTCTGCAGCTGGGCAGCTTTCAGGTGGAGCTGTGCTGGTGGTCTGGGCCAAATCAGTCATACTTGGTTGTAATATTTGACACTACAGTATCAAGATGAGGTGGGATTGTATTGTCATTAATGGCCAGCTGTCTCAGAGTCCTCAGAGCACAGAGGATTGTGTCCACATTTGGGGCAAGGTTGGACAAGTGCTCTGGAGACCAGGCTGCTCAAGTCAGCGAGCACTGATGGTGACATTGAAGGGATCAATGCAGCCAAGGTGCTCTGCAGCTGGGCAGCTTTCAGGTGGAGGTCTGTGATGGTGGTCTGGGCCAAATCGGTAATTTTGGCCAGAAGAGACAGCAGGGTAGAGTCCAGGCTGGAGTCAACAGAGGAGGTCATGGGTGGAGCATCACTGCTGGTGTCCTGGCTGAAGCCGAGATCCAGGGAGGTCTTGCTGGCACTTGGCGTCGCCTCCTCAATCAGGCCTGACTGAGGGGTCTGACTTGGGTAAGTGGAGGCCAAAGTCATGGGCTTGGAACCAGAGTTCCGTTTTGCCTTGACTTCCCCTGATTCATACAGGTGCTCTCTAACCTGCCCTCCAAGGATCTAATCTTCATGAAGCCATACAGGTTGAGCTGTCGCTTGAAGCTCTTCAAAACTGAAGTCTCGAAGATCTTTAACTCTCCCTGTTGACTAAGAATCTCAGCCAAGAAAAGTTCTACATCAATGATGCAGGTTCCCCACTAGTGCCATCCAATGGACTTGTAGGTCTCATTCTCCACTATGTGCCACAGCCTCTGTGGGAAGGTGAGGGTGGAAAAGTTCACCTCCTTACCATCAGTGCGGGTCCTCTTGCTCGGGAATGTCTGGGGGAGGGTCTGGTCATCAATACCTTCACCCGCTTTCCTTTTCATTGTGTTGGTCACTTAACAGAAAAAAAAAAAAAAAAAATCAACCTGTCGCTGCGAGTGATTAATCAAGAATGAGCTGCTGAACTGAAATGTGGGATTTAGGCTATATACTGTCACTCACTTGTGATGTCACTGATGTCATAATGGAGCTGTGTGGTGAGTGAGTGAGAGAGAGAGAGAAAGAAAGAGAACTAGAATGCTGATGACATCACAGTGAAGCCACTGGCTGCTGTAAAATGAATGCTTGTCTATGGACCCAATGTTAAGATGACTGCTGGGATAGGCTCCAGCACCCCCCACCCCCCACCCCCGCTGCAACCCTGTCGGAGAAGCGGCTTTGAAAATGGATGGATGGGTATATCTGATCTGCTACGTTCTTTGTTGTTTCCCATGACTGATAAAGGGATTCTGGGAGATGGAGTCCTTGATGGTCCACCTGAGAACCAGGAAATGTGACATCCTGTCATAGGCTATTACTGCTTCCTTAAAAAAAGTGTTTGTTTGTTTTACCTTTGTGTTCACATGAAATGTGTTTAGATGTGGACTGAAGATAAAATATTTCTAATCTATTAGATCTAAATCTAATAGTTGGTGTTTGTTTTTACTCTTATAAACTAAATACACAACTTATAATTTTATGTTTTTCTCCTCTTGATGGTGGAGGAAATGAAAGGATTGTCGAAAGAGGTGTTGGCAGGGTTGGTGTTAGATTTATATACTCATGTTGCATCTGCAGAGACTGTGAGATTAATAAAGAATAGTAAAAGAATAGTGCTGTTTCTGTTTCTTTACACTTAACATAAATGTTGTGAAAACATAAAATTACAAGTGATTTCAAATGAACTGCAGCAGTGAAATTTAACCAACCTTTTAAATCATGTTATTTCAACTTACAAAGGAACACACTGAGCCAACTTAAAAAAACGTGTTGCATTGAAAGACGATTTAGTCCTTCTGCTTGAATCTGTTGCTGCGCATTTGCAGTAACTTCGGCCATGGCTCACTGAAGGACATTTTGAATTCTTCAGAGCAGCAAGCCACGGTGAAACTGAACGTTATTATTTGTATGTAGTGATATTTCTACATCAATTCTCTGCAAATATTAAGTTAACATGCTTTTAGGAAAATATTCTACATTCTTTGCCATGGTATAATAATGTCCTGCACCCCCCATGCTTTAGCTAAGCTACCTAGCTAGCTAGTTTGCTGATGTTTAAATGATCTTAATTACTGCAATATAAATGTCATTTTCATTTCTCAGAATCAAAATGCGATCGATACTTTTTAAAAAGTTTTATGTTCATGTATCTTCTCGTTTGGGTCCTTTGGGAAGTAATAAGTTGGCTAATTAACTTAGCTATGGCTCTGGAGCCTGTTTCTGAAGCTAGTTAATCAGGCTAGTGCAAAAAGATCTTTGTTTACTGAAAGTTCAGTTTGTTTCTTCATCTGCACATTAAACATGATAAAGTTTCATATCAAAATAATCCTTTTTTCATAGTCACATTAGCGGTGAAAATGCCAGAATCTTGTATTAAAAGTTCATCAGACCTTTTGTAACTGCTGTAGACAGTGATGAAAATGTTTCTGCTTCCCTTAGCAGTAATATTGAGTCAAGTTCACTTCTTGAGGAAGATTGATTCATTACTTGAATGCAGAGTTGCTGCATTGTTTCTGTGCATGCAGACAATCCTTCATGTTTCAAGACATGCCGCACAGCAGATTATTGAAAATCTAAATGATATTTCATGCCTTTCCAACTCTCATACAGTCAAGATTTTTGAGGCTGTTTAAAAAAACAAAAAAACAATAGTGATGTCAGCAAATTGGTTCTTGAGGAAATTTCAGAAACCACTCACAAAGCAAATCCTTTTTAAAAAACTTCTGGAACTGGACCCCTTGCCACTGATCATAGAAGAACAACTTTTCACACCAATTTTGCTGTTGTACAGCCCACTGAATGTGTTCAGTAGGGCAATGAGTTGTTTATTTTCCATTTCTTGAGGTTTTGAAGACTGCAATTCAGTTGGCACTGCTAGGCAAGCGTGCAGATGTTAAAGAGTTTGGGTATGAGGCTTTTTAGAATCCACTTACCAGTGATCTGAAGTTTCTTGTACAGGAGGGGTTGTATATCGAGCAGCTTCATGACAGAATTAAGGGAACTGTCTTCACTGTGTCAGCTGATAATCTTGGTGCCCAAAAGCTTGCAGGATTCCAGGAAAGATTTTGCCAATATTGTTTGGCTTCTCTAAATGAGATTCAGAATACAAATGTATGTAAAAGGAAATTTCTGTTGATGACACCAGAATTGCATGATAATGCAGAGTTGCATGCTGTTGAGCTTAAAACAAATCAGGACCTCTCTAATGTCAGCGGTGTGAAGGCAGAATCCTTAGCCAGCACTTGTCCTACTTTCATCCTGTAACTGGATTTCCCCCTGATGTGACGCATGACTTCTTTGAAGGCATTGTCCCATTTGAGATGAGCTTATGTCTTCAGAAACTCATTTGTCAAATATTTCACATTGGACAGCATTGGACCTTAACTCTATTATTGATTCGTTCCCATTTGACCATTCCGACAGAGTTAACAGACATCTATAGGTGGAAATGGACATGAGAATTGGACCTTACTTATGCTTCTCTCCCTCATGGTAATCTAGTTCAAGAAAAAGAAAAGGCCTGGGAAACATTAATGGATCTAAAGGACATAGTAGAAATGGTCTCTTCTGACTCGACAAATGCTAAGAGAAGTTTTTCCAAATGAGAAACTCAAACCAAAACATCACTTGTCGCACATTACACTGTAAAAAATCTGAGGTAACATCAACAAAAAAAAAAATCAACATTCTGCAATCAGTTTTTCTAGTAAGCAGAACTTTGTTGCACAAAGTTTAAATAAACTCAAAAAAGCAAGTTTTAACTCAAGTGCACCAAACTCATTTAAATGTGTTTCATCAAATAACATTTAGAATCCTCAGTACTTGGTAATTTATGTTGATATGACTCACTGTTGCAAGTTGTATAAATTGAAACCAATTTAGAAAATCAAGTGCACCAAACTTATTTATTCGCGTCTTAGTAAACAACATTTAGAATCCTCAGTATTTGGAAATTTAAGATGCCATGACTTCTTGTTCCAAGTTGTATGAACTCAAGCTAAATTCAGAATTAAAGTGCACCAAACTTATTTAACTGTGTTGAAGAAAACCATGTTTCTTTTGAGACTACAGCATTTAAAATTGATGACATTTTAATATACATATTACAAAAAGGTACATAACTACAACAGTGGTTTAGATTTTGCGTTACTGAAGATTGTTAGACAAAGCCAAAGTATTTAAGTGGTATGACATTTTACAAAATGCAAAATGTACATCCTTAAGACACAATTCTGAATAAGGAAGACTAACATGATGCTAATTATCTTTTTTCTTTTATTTAGAGCATGCAGGCACAACTACCTGCACCACTTCAAATAAACATTGAGGTAAAACAAAGCTTCACCCACACAGGTAGCACCAAGCATTGCAATAATAGCAACACTATTCACAAAAGAAACCATGCAATAACAAACACTGCAGCCACACATATAGCAACAAGCAGTGTGATAAGAGTAAGACTGCATTCACAAAAGAATCAAACTGCGATAACTAACACTGCATCCAAATAGGTAGCAACAAGTAGTGCAATAAAAGTAATACTGAAACCACACTAGCAGCAACAGATCAGTTCGATATAAGTAATGTTGCATCCACGCGGTATTGGTAGCATCAACAAAAGGAAACTTAATCAACACTGTATAAGTAAAAGAACTGTATCAGTATATAATCAGTGGTTTGAACAAGAAACAAGTAATAAACGTAGCTTGGAATTAGCAGATTTTTCAAATATACATTGTGTCATTGTCACCTGCATCAGATGGCACTAACCATCTCATGCTGTGCTTTTACATTGACCAACATATTGGCTGGCCTGTGCACAAGTTCCACAATGTTATTGGTATTGGCTGCTTTCAATGGGCGAGGGAGCCAAGGCATAAAATAGGGCCTGCATTAACATGGAAACAATGGACTATAGTTCAATTTCTACACAAAAATAAATGAACAAATAAATAAAAATATTCAATTCCAACATAACCTAATTTCACTAATACAGATATTTATTTTATACTATTTGTAACTTATTTCCAGCATTTATAATTATTTTAATTTTGTGAGTTTTGTCTGTTTGTATTTAGGAAATTTAAGAAGACAACTAAAAGTTAAAGTTTTGTTCACAAATATTAATATTTGTCGAGTGTCCTTTCATCTAGATTTTTTTGCTTCTTAAAATCAATATTTGTGACAATTTATAAGTTGGAACCCTACTTTACATACTCTCAGCTATAACCAATGTCTTTTGAGAAAGCAGGCCCATATTTAATAATTATGTGGAAGTCTCACATCTGATTTGCTGTTTTGGCCCCTTGGTAGACATGTGGAACGTGAGGTTTGAGTCAAAACACAGCTATTTCAAGAAGGTAATACATGACTCGCGCAATTTTAAAAACATTTTGCAAACACTGGCAAACAAACATCAACTCATGGAGGCATATGTTCTTGATTCACCACATTTTTTAAAACCTGCATTGCGTGTTGACAAAGTGAAAATGGTCCCAGTGTCTTCAATTGACCGAAGACTGAGAAGTGCAACTGAGGATGGGTATAAGGACAAGACCATACTGTCCCTAGCAACAATTATTTGCCTTCATGGGACCACTTACTCAAAAGGACTTGTTTGTGTGTGTAGGGTCATGTTCTGGGTTACCAGAGTTGGGCAAAATCATTAACCTTCTGACTGTGGACAGTAAAGTTTCATGTATTGTTGAAAATGAAGATCTATGTTCAACTATACAACCTGGTGGATATAAGTGAACTGCCTGCTGACAAAAGCTACCTTGAAAGATTGTGGGAGATTATCATGACACCAGCAGAAAGCCTGGCACGATGCAAGATGAAACTGATATGTCAGACTTCACATTAGAAACAGCAACAGTCTTCATCATCCTCATCCAGCTCTTGCAAAGCAGTGGCCAGCAAGATTTCCCATACCTTCGTTTTCATGTGTTGTTGAATTTCAACTCCAGAAAGGAAATGAAGCTTATGAGAAGAGTAAAGACACACTATGTGTGTGTAGTGAAATGGAAATACTGGACAAAAGGTAGCCAAAACCATTTATTATTTCAAGGCTTATCCAACAGATTCTGAATTTGAAAGCGTAGCAACGGCCTTGGTTCACAAATATCCTTGTCTCAGAGAGCCAGGGTATGGGGACAGGGTGGCAAGGATGGAAAAGAAGCCTCAAACATAAAATAGCAAACTATGGACAGAAGTTACTTAACACTGGATGCTTTGTCCAGGTGAATAAAAAGGAAAAAGACAAACCACAGAAAGGTGTGAAGAAACCAAAGCGGTAGGGGCTGGTCCATTTTTAGCTTTGTAGGTTTTTACATCTGATGCGTGCAGCTACAGCAAGCCAGTGAAGGGAGCGCAGCAGTGGGGTGACGTGGCTGAATTTAGGCAGATTGAAGACGAGCTGTGCTGCTGCACTGTTAGAAATACCGGATACACAAGTACTTGAGATCATTTACATGCCTCATGAGTGCAAAACATATTTTCACTTGACTTCATAATGATTACTGTCCACTCAATGGGAAACACCTACTTTGTTGGTCCACTTTGTTGATTTAAAGTCAGAGAGAGAAGCTCATTTGTTACTGCACAGTTTGTGTTGGTCATCCTCTAGTCCTTCATCAGTGGTTGTGCTAACCACGTTATACCAATAATATATACAGCTGGCCATATGCATGCATATTTACCTATTGCAGACAGGTGTATTTGTTTTGAAGAACCACAGTACATATTTAAGTGTTTCTATTGCTCACAAATTATTTGCATTACCATGTTGATATAACTTCTAAATAAACATGAATGACTACACTGAAATGTTGTTGGTGTAATAGCCAAAATGGGTATACCAAACTCACTGACAAGGTAATGAGCAAGTTTATTAATGGTAATACATCAGCGTGTTTGTTCAGCATCCACTGTGCTGGACAATTGTGATTACCCTGTTCAGGCACACCTTGTTGAATGCAAGACAGGTGTGTTTGACTAGGGGAACTACCCAATGTGCTGGAAACAGGCCCTCTATGACCATTGTTTTAAGTCAATTAATTTACTTACATATTTTCCATGTTTACCTACTGCAGACAGCTGATATAATAAAGCACTGGAGAGTGACTGCATTAAAAGGCCTCCCCCGTTACCTGAGAGATTACACTCCTTTGGTGAAGATGTATGATCGTATGTAACTTTATTAACTTAAGGAAAATGTCAGTAAGCTGTGAAGCAAGATTGGGGTTGTCACAATTCTTAGTACAGATAATACAATACATGCTTCATGTTAGGTTTCCTAAGTGATATTTGCAAGGCAATGGAATAATTAGCTCACCTCGTTTCAAAGTTTTCACCCCTCTTAATTTCACAATGCAATTGTTCTAGATGCAAAGTTCATGACTACTATGACATGTGGAAACTACAAATACTTGAGCAATATTTCCTACAGAAGCTATATAACTGTACTTGTGAAATAAAAAAGAGAATATAAAAATATTAAGGAATATAAAACTTTTTTTTAAAGTTTTTTAATAAAAATTGTGCACTATTAAACCAATACTTTCCTCAGCTCTCCTCTGAATAATGCAGCTCATGTAGAAAACATCTCGACAAGTGAAATCACGATTAACCTAATTTGAGGTTGTTGCAGGTATATTATAATATTACTTAACCTATTTCTCGATAATTGATGGATAACCTAGTTGCCTTATTCCTTTGCATATATTTAAGGTTCAAGCAGCTCAGCCCACTTTAATTTTGAGCTAATTTGCATAATATGCGAAACCTACTTTTGCAAACTAGTCTTACAAGTTTTGGCAGATCCTCATGAATTTGGTGTCAAAAAGTTCTGAAGAGCCTGAACCTCTAAAATGATCAAAAACATGTGAATTTTCTAAACAGCATGGTTGCCATATGCAAATGAACCCTTCTGAGTACATTCAAATTAATTCAGAATTAATTTAAAATTCTGTAACTCAACAATCCTTCAGTGAAAAATATTCATACTTGACAAACATTCAGGACAAGATTCTGAGGTTGCCTTTCGATTTTTATGTGCATATGTAATTAGGGGGCGGGGTTAATGCTACATGGCTGTTTCTCAGGATCTGTACATCCGCTCAAGCTGAAACTTTACATGCAGGATCTCCTATACATACTATAAGTGATATTATAAGAACAATTTGATATATTGAAATTTCTGCTCGTCATCGGGCCACCCAGCATTTAGCAGGCTTTTGATGGGCTTAACATTGACCAATCATCATGAAACTTGAATGGTGTCTACATGTAGCCACTGTCAAATAACCAGTCAATTTTCAAAGGATTTGACCACTGGGGGCGCTGTTCATAAAAATTAACCTATTATTACATGTTATTACTGTATTTTTATGCAGTAATTTGTCATTTTGATGCAAACTCCATATTAATCCATTGTAGTAGGTCATGCCAAAACAATTTTGCCAATGCATGTTTATTACAAAACTGCAGTTTTGTAATAATCATTAACTGTTCGAAAATCACTTTTCAAAATTGGTCTAGAATAACTCAATTATTTACCTAGAGAGGAAATAATCAAAACCATCTTGACTTTTATACTCAGTGTTGTGTGGATAAATCAGTTAATTTTACGGCTTTTTACATATTCAGATTTTAACAATGTATACCACTATTGGTCCAGATTGGCCTTTAGGGGGTGCTTTACACTCAAAAATCTATAAAAATGTCATTACAATGTTATTACAAGGTTGATAGATAAACAAATGGTGCCTTTCAACTCAGTTCTCTCAAATGAACAACTTTCTAGTTACATGTTATGTAATTTTTTGTCTGGTATTTTGGCTTATTCTTTCAACGATTACATTATACAAAGACTTATTATACAAAAGGTCAAAAGGTCACTGTGACCAAAACCCGGTAAACGTCTTTGGATATGGTCCCTGATCAATAATAATTCCAAAATTGAGGCCTTATGACAAATTCTAACCCACTTTCACGGTTCTCTCCACACCAATAGTGCCCCTTTTGAATTCATTAGGCCTCATTATGGCCTACATTAAAAAGGTTAAATATGTAGGTCCAAAGCACTTTTCAAATGCAGCTGTGTGAGAAATGCTGCTATTAGTCATGTAGTTTTGATGTCCATGTTGACAATTTGCATAATGTTCTACAAATGTCATAAAATCAGTACATAAGTATCAGTAATTCTACTCTGTTTTGTCCTCGTCTATTAGATTTTGAACAATGCACATAAAATTGGAAAAAAGGAACGCTAAGGATGGACAGAAGATTCTGTTGGTGTCTGTGTCTTTGTTTAATGTTCAGGAGTCCAACAAGAGCAGCACAGAGCAGGTATTATGAGCAGATCAAAGACAGCAGTGCTGCTGGAGTTTTAAACATTGTGTCCAATGACTGCCAACAGTATTAGACAATCCTACCTTGTTGGTCCACCTTGTAGATGTAAAGTCAGAAATGATCTCCTGCTGTGCTGTTTCTGTTGGTCATCCTGTAGTAGTTTATCAGTGGTTAGAGGATCCTGAGCACAGGATGCTTTGGCTGGATATTTTTGGTTGGTTCACCGTATTCAGTTCAGTAGCGACACTGAGGGGTTTACAAACTCCAGCAGCAGTGCTGTCTTTGATCCGCTCACATTAGCACAACACACAGTAACACACCACGTCATCTGGATACAAAAGATACAAGAAAACAAGCCATGAAAACATGATTGCTCAGCAACACAAAACCTTACTGACTTATAATGAACTCTGGTAATTATTCAATGCCTAGGTTAAAAAGAAAAAAAGAAAGAAAAAAAAAAAAAAAAACACCACCACCTAAAAAGCTCCTAGTTTTAGAAGAATCCCGTTACAAAAATTATGGAATCACCACTCTTGGAGGAAAATCTTTCAGTTGTTTAATTCTGTAGAAAAAAGTTCATCACAGTGACATGCCACAAAACTTTTTCTCTCTCAAAATTCCAACCTTCTGGCATTCAGGAAAACAATAAAAAAAGAAATAAATATAATTGTTGTCTGTCACAGTTGTGTTTTTAGATCAAGTAGAGGAAAGAAATATGGAAATCCCTGAATTCTAAAGAAAATATTATGGAATCATGGGACAAACACTGCACCATAAGTACTTTGTTGCACCACCTCTGGCTTTTATAACAGCTTGAATTCTCTGAGGCATGGACTTAACTAATGACGAACAGTATTCATCAATCCTTCTCCAACTGTCTGTTATTGCTGTTGCCAGATCAGCTTTGCAGGCTTGTCATTGACCATTTTCTTCAATTCCCACCAGAGATTTTCAACTGCATTGAGATCTGGACTATTTGCAGGCCATGCCATTGACATATATCCTTCTTGAAGGAAAGTTTTCACGTCCTTTGCCCTATGGCAAGATGCATTATCATCTTGAAAAATTAAATCACCAAACGTCCATTCAGCTGATGGAATAAGAAAAGTGTACAAAATTTCAATGTAG
Source organism: Pygocentrus nattereri (assembly GCF_015220715.1). Classification (NCBI taxonomy): domain Eukaryota; kingdom Metazoa; phylum Chordata; class Actinopteri; order Characiformes; family Serrasalmidae; genus Pygocentrus; species Pygocentrus nattereri. The sequence goes on along the minus strand of NC_051226.1, from coordinate 31,583,631 downwards.
ACTTTGGCATTTATTGAAGATTATTCGAAGGTTAGAATTTTGGGAAAAAAAAAAAAAGAAGTTGTGGCATGTCTCTGTGACTAACTTTCTTCTACAAAATTAAATAATTGAAAGATTTATCCAAGAGTGGTGATTCCATAATTTTTTTTTTTTTTAAATATTATTTTGCATAACACAAGACCAGTCACTTTTCTTCAAACTTTGACTCTACCTACCTGCAAAAATGTATTACCACTATTTATGCTTTAAGTAAAGCATGAGCTGCACGTTATACTACCACACATAAAAGAAATCCTGCATATAGGTATATCAGAAACATCTGCACAACAGTAAATAATTACATTATATAGCAGCATTGTTCTAAACATTTTTGCTAGTGAGACACTACACATCTGAACTGGATAAGAGTTCTATCTATACATCAGCTTCACTGCTTGTGTGTGTGTGTGTGTGTGTGTGTGTGTGTGTGTGTGTGTGTGTGTGTGTGTGTGTGTGTGTGTGTGTGCCCGCAGTACCTGCACTCTTTTACTACAAAGCCACGCTGTTGTAACACATGCAGAACGTGGCTTGGCATCGTCTTACGGAAATAAGCAGGGACGTCCATGAAAAAGACGTTGCTTGGATGGCAGCATATGTTGCTCCAAAACCTGTATGTACCTTTCAGCATTAATGGTGCCTTCTCAGATGTGCAAGTTACCCACGTCATGGGCACTAACACACCCCCATACCATCAGAGATGCTGGCTTTTGAACTTTGCGCTGATAACAATCCAGACAGTCCTTTTCCTCTTTGGCCTGGAGGACACGACGTCCATGATTTTCAAAAACACAGGTCAGTTTTCCACTTTGCGTCAGTCCATCTCAGATGAGCTCGGGCCCAGAGAAGCCGGCGGCGTATCTGGGTGTTGATATATGGCTTTCGCTTTGCATGGCAGAGTTTTAACTTGCACTTGTAGATGGAGAGACGAACTGTGTTCACTGACAGTGGTTTTCTGAAGTGTTCCTGAGCCCATGTGGTAATATCCGTTATAGAATGATGGCGGTTTTTAATGCAGTGCTGCCTGAAGGATCGAAGGTCCCAGGCATTCAATGTTGGTTTTCTGCCTTGCCACTTACTTGCAGAGATTTCTCCAGATTCTCTGAATCTTTTGATGATATTATGGACTGTAGATGATGAAATCCCTAAATTCCTTGCAATTACATGTTGAGAAACATTGTTCTTAAACTGTTGTTCAAAGTGGTGAACCTCACCACATCCTTGCTTGTGAACAACTGAGCCTTTCAGGGATGCTCCCTTTATACCCAATCATGACACTCACCTGTTTCCAATTAACCGTTCACCTGTGGAATGTTCCAAACAGGTGGGTTTTTTTTTTTAGCATTCCTCAACTTTCCCAGTCTGTTGTTGGCCCTGTCCCAACTTCTTTGGAACGTGTTGTAGGCATCAAATTCAAAATGAGTAAATATTTGCAAAAAACAAAGTTTATCTATTACTTTTTACGTGCAAACTTAGTTCGTCAAGGGTATAATTCTATTAATAATCAATTTTGTATAGAAGCGTGTTTATTGGCACAATGACCTTCAAATTGACGGAGAATGAAGTATATAGTTCAATATAGAACCTTTTTGAAAGTACTGCTGTATAACAAAACCAGTTCTGCTGCTAGAAAAACGTACAAGAACATTTTTGGTGCTTCATAGAAACACAAATACATTCTCCACACAACAACAACAACAATTTAATTTACTAAAGTGCCTTTAAAACAGTTCACCACCCACCTCCCTTTACTGCATGCTATAACAGTGAAAAACAGGTAGAAATTCTGAATAATTTATACTTTAAGAAAAGCTTCACTACACACTTGTTAGTTTGGACTTCTACACACTAGACTGTCTGACGTCTTGTCAAAGTTGCAGCACTGAGGTCATGCCTGGGTCTACAGACAAACACGTCTTATGGCAGTCATGGGCTGGAGGTTAGGGAAGCAGCCCTGTCACCAGAAGGTTGCCAGTTCGATCCCCTTGGCTAAGACTCCATGAGCGAAATGCCCTTGAGCAAGGCATCTAACCCCCAATTATTCCCTGGGTGCCGTGGATAGGTCTGCCCACCGCTCTGGGCAAGTGTGCTCACTGCTCCCTAGTGTCTGCTCACTGCTCCCTAGTGTGTGTGTGTGTGTGTGTGTGTGTGTGTGTGTGTGTGTGTGTGTGTGTGTGTGTTCACTAGTGTGCATGTATGTGGGTGTTTCACTGCACAGATGGGTTAAATGCAGAGGTCTAATTTAACAGTGTGCAAACAGTGACAAATTGTTGTAAATTCTATTCCTTCTATAACAATTTGGGTTCAAACCTAATTATCAGTCCCATTAACACTTGAAACAATGTTGCTGTTTACTGTGACATGGAGTACAAAAAGGGGCTACAGGACAAATCACACTTTACTTGTGGGCTTGAATCACTGACCGTTAACATGGCAAGTCTTGCGAAATGTCCCAGGCAAGACGAAGAGACCGTATCCTGCTTCATCTGCGGCATCTCTCTTGTGAAGTTTTCCACAAACAGCATGGAGTTCAACACTGTGCTGCAGACTGGCCGGGAGGAGGTCCACCATGCGGTGGTCTTCAGCCCCTGCAAGAGACAGTCATTCCTCCAGGCTGTGCAAAACGGAACTCCGCTCTGCCTAAACAATGTAAAGAAAGCGTTAAGTAAGTACTTCTTACGCGCAACTCCATGAACGTCACTGTTTACACTCTTCCTAATGGAGTACTGCATGTTTCTTCATGTTCCAGGGGGACGTCAGAGTTTGATGTCATCGTCACTAACAGAAGCGACGTCTCAGTCACCATGGTGCCGTTCGCCGCACAGAGCCCGTCACGGCAGAAAATGACCCTAAAAGAAGCCATGATGATGCTGTCAGGCAGAAGGGTAAACACTTCAAACTCTATGAGCTGCACATGACACTAATGCACTTTAATACTCCTCTTTACTGATCTTTATGTCATTGCTTGTGTCTCTGCATGCAGGTCGGCCTGGTGGAAGCCAAGGTGCTGTCTCTGAGTCTGTCTACACGGACGGTGAACATCCGCGGGGCCGAGCGCGAAGTCAGGAACTGCTACATCTACAGAGGGACTGTACAGATGATGCTGCAGCTGTGGGGGGAAGCAGGTGGACGCCGTGCAGGTGTGGTCATCCTACGCCAATTCAGCTCACCACCTCCGGCAGCACCACCACCACCTGCAGCCTCATCGGAGACGTTGGACGTTGCTGACAGCGCAAGCTGCTCTGCAGATCCGTGACTGAACTCAATCACCGGCCCCATCCACGTGCTGGAGATCCGGGCCACTATGAAGTGCTCCCTCTGCAGCAGCCGGCAGGACACCTTCATCCCCACAAACAAGTTCCACCACTGTCAGCGGTGCCGGATGATGCAAAAGACAGCCTCCTACAAAAAACTGCTCTCCGTCACGATTAAAATCTATGAGCATGATGAAGAATACACGCTGTCTATCGCCAATTCTGCACGCTCATCTTACCTGGAAAGGTACGACCTACACTGCTTGGAGAACATTGAGGAACTAGAGCACTTTTTTCAGTTTGCACATTGTTCACTCTGCCGGTCTCAGCAGCACAGAACCAGACCACTCTGGGCCCACAGTACGTCCAAGCACCTCCGCAGGAGACCACCGTGACCCCACAGTGCCCTCAAGCGGCGCTGAAGCGGAACACTCAGCCCGAGAAGCAGTGAACACTCTCAGCTCACAATCCTCAGTGCCTGTCAGTGGGCAAGTTTGGTTTCTTAGCGTTGTTTCTGAACATTGTACATTTCAATATGCCAGAATTCTTTTGTTAGCTAGAAATTTTACTTGTTTAAAGTCGTTATTTTTAGGTTAATGTGTTTGTTGTTAGTCTGTCGTTATTTTTCAAAGCTTTGCCTTTAAGTAACAATTGCCATTCACTGCAGCTTTTTTGTAATAAAGGTCATTGTACTTTAACTTGTGTGGACATTTGGTTTATTACATTTTTTTCAGTTCAAACTTTATTTAAAGTTAATGTCCTAGAATGCACCACAAACACAATCTTCATGGTCAGTGATCTCTTGGTGTAAAATTTGTCGTTGATACACTGCTACAGACTTCTACACGAACTCTTCCAGATAATCACATAATATAACTTAGCGCAAGTAAAACCCTCTTTAATGCACCTTTGAGCTCCTCCAATGTTTTAGACAATATAATTTACATATGTTGACGCTTTATTGAACCCACAACAACCAAATCGCACACAAAAATATTAAGACTGTCAAATTAACACATTTAATTTGATTAATTAAATCAAAGAAAAAGTAACACACAAAAAATTGATGCTGACTAAGCGCCTTCCTTGGTGACCTTTGATCCGGCGCATCATTAGCTGTTTCGGTCACTATAACATGATGGAGACAAACAACTTGGCCCCCTTAATGACTCATTAACCTTAAAAAAAAATACCCAGAAGGAACTTTAAATAGAAGCACTGTGCTCTGCAGGTTCTGCAACAAGGAATTTTCCTACCACTAGTACTTCAAGCCTGCAAAATCACCTCAACGCAAGGCATTTATCCATGAAACTGGTAGTTAAAGCCTGCACAGTGCATGATGCTACAGCTAGCAGCAGAAAGAATGGGAAACAATTACAAAGCTTCAACAATTAGTGTCCTCAGTTCCCAAACACTTGAGTGTTGTAAAAGGAAAGGTGATGTAACACAGTGGTAAACATGCCCCTGTCCCAACTTCTTTGGAATGTGTCGCAGGCATCAAATCAAAATGAGTGAATATTTGCAAAAAACAATGAAGTTTATCCGTTTGAACATTAAATATCTTGTCTTTGTAGCATATTCTATTGAATTTTTAAATTTGTTTTACACAACCTCAACTTCATTGGAATTGCCGTTCTAGGAATTTTTTGGATTTGAACAAAACTAGTTCAACTGTTTGTTACTACATGAAGTATTTTTAGCTTGATTTGATGAGCCATTTTACTTCAGTATTTAACTTTTATTGAACCTAACTAACCTAACTTTTAAAAAAAACTTCTGCCCTCACACATGAAAGGACATATGCTTGTAATATATGATAAGCAACAAAATGAAAAAAATAGAGATACAAGTTTTTTACAGAGACACAAGCGATATACAAATATACAGAGAAGCATCCAATTCACTTCATATAATAATGGGTGTGTTTTTCTTTTCAAGATTGGGAGAGTGGCAGAAAAGGTGATTTTCCTGCAGATGAGTGGCAAACGCATTCAGGGTGAACTTGGAGATGAAGGCATGTTGCATTGCTGACGACAAGGGGAAAAAAAAAAAAAAAGCTGTTGCTGTATGATGACCAGATTCCGCGAGTTCTTCTGGGCGATTCCTATGAGATCAGCTGTATCTCCACCCAACCCCAGTGGACTACACCTGACCATTACACAGCCAACCACCATTGACGAAGTTCCAGCCATTGTCATGTCTGAAGAATTTTCTTTCACAGAAGCACCAGCTGAAGTAATCTACAGGACCCAAGGCCAAGTAAGTGGAGTCGAGCTGCAGGAGAAATGCACCTGCAGTTGCTGCCGCAAAGCGTTGTCCGCGTTCAACTGCAAATCACTGAATATTCTACCCTCGCAGATGCATGTGTGAGCAAAAGCTAGACAGATTCCAATTCCAAGAAGAATGAAACTTCGTAAAAGGAGTGGCTTTACTGAGGACTTCAGGTTTATTCACACACTTTGTTGTTTAATAGATTTTTTCCCTTTCATTCGTACATGTAAAACTGTAAATACTAACACAATACAAAATGTATTTTTACCATAAGCACAAATGAGATGGACATTACACCTTTATCATCTCCGAGTTGTAACTGATTCAAATCAGCTGTTTATGTAAATAGTTAGCCATACTGGTTGTGTAAATATGTACAGATGCTAATTAACATTAAAATAACTACTGTGCAGTAAGAGCTACCAAAGCTAGCATAGTATTGTAATGCAGCAGCATAGATTAGCTAGCTAACCAATGAACAGATACAGCATGGATTAAACACAAAATTTCCAAAGCATTTCACTACCAAAGAAATACAAAGGTTTTATGCTTCTTAAAAGTGCTAACAGCAATTAAGTTCTAAGATTTTTGAAGGCATATATTTCTGTAGGCACTGCAGCTCTCCTGAAGCTAGATTGAAAACAAAATGGAGGCTGCCTTGCCTGAAACATGAACCTGAATAACTGAACCTGAATGGGGGACAGAATACTGAACCACAGGTGTGAATCATGTCAGCTGCTTCAAAAACCTGTATCCTACCCTGCCAAGGTTAGCGCTGCAGTTGTACTTACTTGCAGAAGTGTGTCCAAGATGTCCAAAGCATTGAGGAGTATTTCCTCAATTCCCAACAGCTGGTGGTTGAACACAATGACGCAAACATGGTCACTTCCATCAAATTGGGCACCAAGGCGTCTGGCGTCCAGTGCGACATGCTCCCTCAGCCTTCGAAGGAAAAAAATCTCTGCGGCCGACCCTCTTCAAAGCCAAGGGAACGTCTCTAATGTGAGTACTGCTGTAGGTTCTTCTGCTCAAAACCAGGAGCAGGATGAAATACATGGTGTGGCTCAGGGCATGAGACTTGGAGCAAAACCCCCAAGTTACCATAACCTATTTGTTACTGTCAGGTTGTGCTATGCCCGTATTAGGTTTTAGTGTATATAGTTGTTTGTGTAAATGTTCTCCTTCACTTAACCTTAAACATCTAATGTTGAGGTAAAATATTTAGTTTTCTTGTTCAACTATTAAGACAATGTTTTTCTTTACCTCTACGTTTCCAGGCTCTCTAAAAAGTAGATTATTTCAAATCTGAATCAATAAAGCAGTCACAAAAAAAAAAAAAAATAACCAGGCAGGTACTGAACCACAAATTCTGGCGACTCTCACAAAATCCAACTTGGCTGCCATCTGATGTGGCTGATATAAAACAAAGTAGTTGTAGAAGAAAGGCTGGAAACTACTCTCTTGTACCTAAAGCTTTTAAACCAGCAGTTATTAAATCTCAGATCAAGAAAGCTAATCTTGATATAGCATATTGTCTAATTACAGGCTTATTTCTATCCTATCATTTATATCTAAGATCTTAGAAAAAGCTGTGGCCCATCAATGGTTCATATCTACATAAGGGGGGTGGGGGTTTGGGTGCTGGAGCCTATACATAAGAACCATAAATATGAAAAATGTAAAGGCTCTTTTTAAGAAGCGTTCACGCTGCCAGCCAGATCAGCAAACTGGCACTTTCACCTGCACTATGTAGACCGTCACGTCTTTGGATGCTGCATTGTCGTTTTCCTTATCATTCTCACCATGTTCATGTGGTCAGCTACTGTGGTCTTCCTGAGATGGCCAGATCCTTAAATTGCTTACACCTCCTGCAGTGTCCTTATTTTTCTAAATATTTTGTTGTTTTTGGAATGAAAAATAAAGAGATTAACTAAACCACCTTACACTATATTGGACAAACAAACAACTGGTGCATTTTTTTTTAGCTTATGTGACATAAGCTAAAAAAAAATGCACCAGTTGTTTGTTTGTCATAGCAAAAACAACATACATAGCATTTACGCTAAAAAATGCACCAGTTGTTTGTTTGTCATAGCAAAAACAACATACATAGCATTTACGGCCAGTTCCTTCTTCTCAGGCTGGTGTCCAATTATCTGTGCAGTAGGATACTGTATTCTAATTCATTACTTTGTAGTACAAAGTTTTTAGAATGGAATGCAGAAATAACCATGTAGTGCTACACTGCGTGCAAGGCAAGGCCTCAACTGCAGCAGAGATTTGGGGTAGTTGTGGAGGTTATGGTACCAGCCTTGTGACCAGAAGGTCTCCAGTTTGATCCCCTGAGCCAAAAGGAAATGACTGAAGTGAACCAGAGCAAGGCACTTAACCCCCAACTGCTCCCCGAGTTCTGTGGATAGGGCTGCCCACTGTTCCAAACAAGTGTGCTCAATGCAACCTAGAGTGTGGGTTCACTAGTGCATGTCGGTGATTCACTGTACAGATGGGTTAAATGCAGAGGTCACATTCCTCTGTCTGCAAACACAATTGGTCAATGGTTCTGCATTCTAAAGCCCACCATGTACACTGCACTTTGAGAATTCAATAACTGTTACCAAATTTTAAAGTAAAGGAGACACCTGACAGCTCCCAAACAGACTGATTGCATGTAGTCCAAAGGCAATCTATTGTACTTAAGGGTTTAAGGTGAGTAGACCTTAAGGGCCCCATGTTCTCTCCTGCCATCAAAATCCAACAAGTACACAACTCCTTGCTGCTGTACTTCTTTGTTGGGACTGTACTGTTGGTTAAATCACTACAGTATTAAACAACAAAGTCACCTTTTGGAGACATGTTCAAGTGCAAACACACCTGGAACAGGTCATAGAACGTTGGTTTGATCAGAAATTTAAGATGATCAAAAGTGCTCTCTTTAAATCAACAGTCACAGAGCAAACCTTTCAAAGTGTAGAGATGAGTTAAGGAGACGTTCAGGTGACCCCTTTTTTAAATCTGAAGCTGTGTCATGTTTAATAAGAAGCATTATGCACTTCTTAGGGGTGGGTTAGCACCCCCTTTAACAATAGGTAAACATGGAGAGACAGCAAAAGACTGATGAGGATGAGCAATAAGCTTTCTGAAACTAACATATGTAATAATTATAAAAGTGTTTCACATTCAGATTATGGCAAACTTTATCTTCGTGGAATATTCCACAAACAAGCTCAATAAGCACAGCTAATTTTCATCAGTTTGGCTCCAAAGAAGCTAATCTTGAGCCTAGAATTTAAATAAATGCCCTCCATATTTTATGGGATTTTTAATGGAAATATGGCAAAGAACATAAACATGATCTTGTTGGTTATTTGCATTGTAAAGTCAGAAGTCCGGAAAACAAGTCATAGGGCAGCAAGTCAACAATTTGTAACAAGCAAAAATGTAAAAAATATAAACTGAACTGAAAAGACTGAAGACAACAAACATTTAGTCTAAGGCCAGACTTGGGGGAAACAGAATTTATTTAAAAATATAGGTTAAGATATTTTCTATACTGTGCACTTTTTCATTTGTGTTTGAGAAGTGTATATATATTTTAAAAAAACAGCAAATACAATCTACCCACATTCATGAAGGGAAACTCTTTTCCTGCTTGTAAGAACAGAGCGCTATGATTTAACTACAGATCAGAGCTGAGCTCCTGTCCGTTCAGCTCAGCTTTCTTTTCTTTTTGAAGTCTCTGCTGTTTCCAGCGGATTTCTCTTTTCTTTGTCCTGAACAGTTTTCCTTTTCAATTTGCGTTTCTTTAAACACAAATCTGTGTCTAACGTACCGTTCGCCCCTCTACAAAGGTGCGACAGTGAACTGTCGCTGGTGTGGGCTTTTAAGCTGAGCCCAGCAGCTGTGCCTGGTCAGTGCTGATTAGCGCTGGGGATTCTGGGACTTGGGAGTTCTTTCACCCAGCTCCACCAGTTCTTCCACTGCACTGCCCCAGGCCCCTGCTGGCGACCGCTGACACAGGCTTATGGAGTGAAATTGGGGTCTTTTAATAATGACGAGAAAATAAAACTATCACAAAAATGTCTCAGTGAGCTGCAGAAATAATTAGATATCGCAATAAAACAAACGGAGCCACCTTTTTTCTCTTTCAACACTTTTTAAAGATAAATCTTTTTTTCTCTGCGTTTTCTCTGTGTCCTGTTTGTTTCTGCGGTACTTTCCGCTTTTGCGTTACTCTTTTTTTGTTTGCGCATCGCTTTTGACCTCTTTGATTTGGGGGGCGTGGGAAGAGGAGAAAGGCGTGGCATGGGCGTTTGACGTAATCAGCTGGAGCCGACGCTGCACAGCCCGACGTTTCAACCATAGAGATTCAGACCCAGATGCGGCGTTGGGTCCAGCCAAGCACATCAGCAGCACAACCGCTTCGGTGCGGTCAGCATCGCTGCTGGACTGCAATCAGTACCATTACAGAGCGGCAGTTTAAGAAAGACGCTGTCCAAAGTCAGATTAGTTCAGGAATATTGCTCTCAGAAAGGGGGATAGGATTATATAACGTAGGGGTTCAGTGATCCACGCTCAGGTTTGTGTGAAGTTCATGAGGCCGTATGGTTAAAGACACACAGAGAACCTGTTGATGTGATTGTTTTCCCTCTTGTTTTAATTTAAGCTGATTTCATGTAATAGTCTATTCAGGACGTCTTGATGAAGTGGTTATTTATTTTTAATGATGGTTAAAGCTTTGTATCTAGGCAGGTTATAACGTTCATTATTCCTTCTAGATACTCATAATAGGTTCATCTTGGCACCTTCTTACACAAACCTGAGCTTCTTCACAACTTCTTAGAATTTTCCCGTTCCACCTTAAATGGTACAGCTTCAGGCACCACAAAGTGACTGTTGCACCATTTAAGGTGGAACGGGAAGATTGTGCTAGAAGCTCTGTCAGTTTCATGCAGTTTATGATTACCTGTGTCATACTGTTACAACATGAATGTAAACTGTTGATTTTATTGAGTTTATTTAATTATTAAAACGGAATATGAATACATACCACCCTCATTATGAAAAATACCACCTTTAGAAAAATAAAAAGGTTGCCCATTATACATCTGCTATTTTTAAAAAAATTCTATCAACATTTTTTAGTAATGGAAACAGCATTTTGGAATGAAACTCTTCAACTGTTTCCGCAGTTTATTTTATGATAGTATTTTGAAATTGTGGGGCACAATGCTAATTATAATTTGTCAATAGACCAATTAAAAAGGCAGCCATTACATTTATTATTTATTATTTTATTATTATTTTTAGTGTTAAGAAAAGTTGCTAACCACAGAATGATCGGCATCATCAAAAAAATGTTGACACTTCTCCTGGCTTAAATTGTTTGCAATTGCATTTGAAAATGATAAACAAATAAAATTGCTATATATATATATATATATATATATATATATATATATATATATATATATATATATATATATATATATATATATATCTTGCTGACCATCATGCTGGCCATCATGTAGGCCATGTGTTGTGTCTGTTACAACATTTTAACATTGATGTTACACTGAGTAGGTGGACATAACATCTGAAGGTCTAAAATGTGTCATAGGCAATAAATATTTAAATGTGTTGGCCAGATATTTGCTGTCGTAAAATTGACTTGAGAACTGTTAAATAAAATCAAGTTTTGCTTTAGGATAATTTACAAGTATTTTTTATTGATTAAAACTCATTAATGTAAAGTGATGTATGTGATGTATTTAAAAAGGACTTATTTTAATGAATAGTGATTCAGCAGTATACATTTTAAATATAGAAGGTTCGAGAAGTGTTAAAGTCAAATTTGGCTTTACTGTAATTTACAAGTGTTTTATTGATTAAAACCCCTTAATGTAGCTAAAGTGATGTATTTAAAAAGGGCTTTTATTTGAATGAGTGCAGCCGCGGTAAGGTGTGTCCTGTGGAATTGGCCCGAAGAGCAGTGAGAGTGGAAATTCACGCTTTTATTGCGATCCTGCGTTGAGTTAGGAGCTCCTTCTCCTTGTGTTCAGTAATTACTGAATCAATAATTGCTGCGCTGCGAGTCTCGGTTTCTGTGATGTTTCTCCGTCTTTAAAATCCAGTTGCTTATTTTCTTGGTAGGACTGCAGTTTTTACTTGATTCCCATAGTAAAATCGGTGAGACTGCTGTGGCTAGTTTATTAGCATAGCTAGCATTTGGAGCACGAGGAAGCCCTTTTGAGTTTAAAGGCATCTGAGGGGGTCGACTGTAGGATGATGGTGGTTTAGGGGGCTGTGTTAGTAGGTGTAGTTCTCAGGATGTTTTTCTGAGCTAATGCTTGAGTTATAGAGCGGGTGCGTGCATGAAGAGCGGTGTTTTATCCACTTATCTCGGCTTCTCCTGATGTCCCGAACTCACAGCGACGGCGACCTGTACAGTTTAGTAGCGTCGTCCTATAAAGCATAAGGCTTTGGAGATGGCTGGTCAGAGGCGTGTTCGCCCTGTGTCCTACGTGATTTATATAAACCACCCCATGTTTATCTGGATGTCCACAGTAATCGCTTCCATCACTGCAGTCTGTTATTTGGCAGATGTTAATCTAAATGAACATGGCTAGGCTATGGGAATTGGTACAGAGATTTTCTGTCCTTGACAAAATAAATATATACATTTGAATAACATCATAAACTTATTTTAATGCTAATGTATTGGCATACTTGTTACAGTGGATAAAAATATTTTCATAAGTTTAACAGTAGAAACTGAGTTAAAATGGTGGTTGGAACAGTGTTTGTCCTGAAGTTAGAGTATTAGATATTTTGAGAAGTTAGGATGGTTGTGTATGTATTTGTTAATTAATTATAATCTGCACATGGGACAAGATTATGCGCTAACTGCGCTGTACCTAATTGAAGTTAACTTCATTAAAGAGAAGATTTAAAGGGAGTTAAAGGAAGACTTTGCTGGTCTTTCAAAAAATTGTACATAACTGAGTGGGTTCAGTAGCAGGTCATGTACACTGATCTGAAATGCTCTGTACTAGAGAAAGTTGGCACATGAGCTGTTCACGATAAGATAAGGCTTTGTCATTTGCATCACACGTGGTACATGAGGTGGAACAAAATAATGTACTCAAGGTCCCAGTTAACTCTCAAGAACAAAAGTAACAAATAGTAAGGTGCAAATAAAAGCAGCATGAAACACAGCAGCATGAGTATGAGGTAGAAGGTGTACATCTTAATACTGGTAATGTATAAAATGACATGTATAAAGTGACGTGTAGAGGCACTGATTCAGTACAGCAGCAGAGATAAATAAGTGGACATGAAGTGCCATTGCAGTGATTTGTCTAATTGGAATTTAAGAGTCTTACTGCCTCAGGGAAGAAGCTGTTTCTCAGTCTGGTTGTTTTAATCTTAGTGCTCTGCAACCTCCTACCTGAGGGCAGCGGGACAAAAAGTGTGTGTGCTGGATGAGTGGGGTCCTTCATGATGCCAGTGGCCCTTTTTCTGCATCTGGAGGTGTAAATGTTCATGGTGGTGGGAAGGCTGACTCCAGCAGTACTCTGTGCAGCCTTCACCACCCTCTGCAGAGCTTTCCTTTCTGCTGCAGAGCAGGTTCCGTGCCACACGGTGATGCTGGAGCACAGAATGCTCTCCACCACACATCTGTAAAATAAGATGAGGACTGAGCTCCCAAGACCAGCATGCCTCAACCATCTGAGGAAGTAAAGGCTCTGATGTGCCTTCCTGATCAGGCTGGAAGTGTTATTACTCCAGGTAAGGTGTACGGCAAGTACCAAAACTGGAGACCACTTCCACTGCAGATCCTGCGATGTGTAGGGGGGGTTGGGGGGGGATGGTGTTGTCTCTTCTGAAATCCACAATCATCTCCTTTGTTTTTTTCACATTGATGCAATGATTGTTCTCACTGCACCAACTCTCCAGATGTTCCACCTCCTGCCTATAGCCAGACTCATCAAATCAAATCAAATCAAATTTATTTATATAGCGCTTTTTACAACTGATGTTGTCACAAAGCAGCTTTACAAAAATGGGAATCACAGCACAGAGAATCAGACAAAACACTGAACATAATATACAGAATATACAGAACCCCCGTGAGCGCTGAGGCAAGGAAAAACTCCCTCAGAGCTGGAGGAGGAAGAAACCTCGGGAGGACCAAGACTCACATCTAAAGGGGGGACCATCCTACCACTGGTCAGACAACTTATAAGTTAAACATTGAAAAGTCAATTTTACATCCACGCAGTTCTAATATATTCAGGTGTGTATAATCAACAGTGGAAACAATTAGAGTTCATATAGATTTGGATGTGATCTGTAGTGGAGAAGCTGCGTTCCAGAAACTTCCATCAGTCTGGTCAATCAGGGGGACAGGGGGACTTGAGGGTGGGACATCCATCAGTATTGGGCCGGACCGGTGGACAGTCAGTAACTCGGAGGAAGGAAAGATTTAGGAATTAGTTTAGACTGGATTTATGAAGAACAGAAAATGTAAAAAATTATCAGAGTGTTACTAATGACTCCGGCAGGTCTGAATATGACAGCCTAACTAAAGGGAGAGAGCCAGAAGGTAACATAGACACGGAGGCTCCCTGAGACACTGGCATTCACCCACTCCACCGTCCACAAACCTGAGTGACTGCATGTAGTGAGTGACAGCAGCACCAGCATCTCAGTTTACCCACAATTCACTATGTCCATGAACCCCTGGATCTGCAGCCTTATCTAAAGGGAATTAACATTAACTACCAAAAGCTAAACTAAACAAGTAAGTTTTTAGTCTAGACTTAAAGATTGAGACTGTGTCTGAGTCCCGAACATTATCGGGGAGATTATTCCAGAGTTGGGGCGCTTTATAAGAGAAAGCTCTTCCTCCTGCAGAGCTTCTCTGAATTTTGGGAACTACTAGGAAGCCAGCACCCTGTGATCTAAGTAATCGTGGTGGTTCATAATAGGAGATAAGGTCTCTCAGATACTCAGGAGCGAGCCCATGTAGGGCTTTATACGTTAACAGGAGAATTTTATAGTCTATGCGGAATTTGACTGGAAGCCAGTGAAGAGCTGATAGGACTGGACTAATATGGTCAAATTTTCTAGTTTTAGTAAGGACCCTGGCTGCAGCATTTTGAACTAGCTGAAGTTTATTTAAGTTACTGCTAGAACATCCTGACAGTAGCGCATTACAGTAGTCTAGCCTTGACGTAATGAAGGCATGTACTAATTTTTCTGCGTCATGTAAGGATAAAGCATTTCTTAGCTTGGCGATGTTACGGAGATGTAGAAAAGCTGTTTTAGTAACATTAGATATGTGTTTATCAAATGCTAGATCTGAATCTATGATAACGCCAAGGTTTTTAGCTGTTGAACCAGGTGTGACTGAGAAGTCGGCCAGATTCAACATTAGGTGTGATAATTTATTTCTAGCAGCTTTAGGGCCTAATAGAAGAACTTCTGTTTTATCACTATTTAATAGAAGAAAGTTGTGTGACATCCATGATTTCACATCTTTTACGCAATCCTCCATTTTCTTTATTCTCTGTTTGTCATCAGGTTTGGCTGATATGAAGAGCTGCGTGTCGTCTGCATAACAATGAAAATTAACATTATGTTTTCTAATAACTTTGCCCAGGGGGAGCATGTATAACGTAAATAATAACGGTCCTAAGATAGAGCCTTGTGGAACTCCATATCTAACCTTTGTATAATTGGAGGGTATATTATTTACCCTCACAAACTGAAAACGATCGGTCAAGTATGATTTGAACCATGATAAGGCAGTTCCAGTTATACCGACCATTTTCTCTAATCTTTCTAGGAGGATATTATGATCTATTGTATCAAAAGCTGCGCTCAGATCAAGAAGTACCAGTAAAGAAACGCAGCCTTGGTCAGCGGCAAGAAGCAGATCATTTGTTATCTTAACTAGAGCTGTCTCAGTGCTATGATGAGGCCTAAATCCAGATTGGAATTTTTCATAGATCTGGTTTCTTTGCAGATAAGAGCCAAGTTGTTGGGCCACGGCCTTTTCTAAAATCTTAGAAATAAATGGTAAATTTGAAATAGGTCTATAGTTAGATAGTACACTAGGATCAAGATTTGGTTTCTTGATCAAAGGTTTAATTACTGCTAGTTTAAAGGCTTTGGGAACATACCCCAGGTTTAATGATGAGTTTACTATTGTTAATAGTGGTTTAATTATGTCTGGTAATACCTGTTTTAATAGTTTTGTGGGAACTGCATCAAGTGTACAGGTTGTGCAGTTTGATGAGGAGATAACTTTCTCCAGTTCTAAATGATGTAGTGGGTTAAAAACTTCCAACCTGACTTCGGTAGCTGGATTTTGTTCTATATCAGCCACACCAGATGACAGACAAGATGTGCTATTTATCTGTTGAATTTTGTCCCGAATATTTTCGATTTTATTATCAAAATAGTCCATAAAAGCATTGCTAGTGTGGATTGCTGGAATCTGAGGATCAGTACCTGCCTGATTTTTAGTCAGTTTAGAAATAACACTAAAGAGAACTCTAGGGTTGTTTTTATTAATCTCGATCTGAGAGGCCAGATACTCTGAGCGGGCTTTATTAATTTCTCTTCTATATTCAACAATACTGTCTTTCCAAGCAGAGTGGAATACTTCCAGTTTGGTTGATCGCCATTTTCGCTCAAAATTTCGTACTAATTGCTTTAAAGTACGAGTTTGGTCGTTATACCACGGCACAAGTTTTTTCTGTCTCTCTTTTTTGTATTTAAGTGGTGCTACACCATCTAAAGTAGACCGGAAGGTATTTTCTAAACAATCAGTTAGTTTGTCTAGTTCTGCTGGGTTACCTGGAGAGTACACTATGGTTGATAAATCAGGATGGTTATCAGTAAATTGTTGAGCGGTAAAGGGCGTTATTGAACGTTTCATAGAGTAGCTGGGGGATGTACGTATATTATGACTAAGATGAAGTTTAAAAGAAATAAGATAATGATCTGAGATTACTGAGGTTTGAGAAAGAATATCTAGGTTATCTATGCTAACACCCAGGGTCAAAACCAGATCCAGAGTATGATTACAGTAATGCGTAGGTCCTGTTACATTTTGAGCAATACCAACTGAGTCTAGAATTGATGCAAAAGCCTTTTTTAATGAGTCATCAACTTTTTCAAAATGAATGTTGAAGTCTCCTACTATAATTACTTTATCACTACAAACTGCTAAATCTGCAGCGAAATCACTAAATTCTTTTAAAAATTCTACATAGGGTCCTGGTGGTCTGTAAATATTAATTAAAGAAAATGCATTCTGTTTTGTAATTGGATTAATTATATTGATGTAAAGAAGCTCAAAAGAAGTGAAATTATCATAGTGTTTCTGATTGACAGCTAGGGAATTTCTAAAAATTATGCAGACCCCGCCTCCTCTACCGGACGATCTGGGGTTGTGTATATAATTATAGCCTGCAGGGGTGGCTTCGTTTAATGCTAAATATTCATCGGGTCTAATCCAGGTTTCAGTGAGGCACAACACATCAAATTTCTGATCAGTTATGATTTCATTCACTATTACTGCTTTTGAATTTAGAGATCTTATGTTAAGTAAACCAATCTTTAGTTTTGAAGTGCTAGTGCTACAGTCTGGATATGATTGTTTAATATACGTTAGGTTATTTAGATTTACTGTTTGAGTTTTTTGACATTTATGTTTGACTCGGGGGACAGACACAGTCTGAATACATTGGTATCTAGGTAACGTCTCTTTGCAGCTCACAGACGGTCGGTTAAGCCTCTCTGTCTGCGGCCTGGTCCCGGCTCCGGTTTGTCAGCAGCTTCTAAGGCTACTGCTACTCTGCCGACTAACTAAGAGACTATGTGCTATGCTGCACGAAAGTAAGGCAGCACCATCCCGCGTGGGGTGGACACCATCCCTACCTAAAAGACCAGGCTTGCCCTCAAACATTAGCCAGTTGTCTATAAAGCCCACATGATTGTCCGTACACCACTTGGACATCCAGCGGTTCAGCGAAGAAAGCCTGCTGTAAGCTTCATCGCCACGCCTCATTGGGATGGGGCCAGAACAGATTACCTCTTCGGACAGCGTCTGGGCCTGTTTAACCACCTCTTTAATATTAGCCTTAGTTACTTCAGACTGCCGCAGACGAATATCATTGGCCCCTACATGAATAACTACCCTCGAATATCTCCTATTTGCTAACAGCCTAAGGTTGCCACTAATGTCCGGTGCTCTGGCTCCCGGTAAGCAGATAACTCTAGCCGCTGGTGCCCCTAAAGGAGTAGCTAATTTCACGTGCCGGACGATAGAATCTCCTATCACCAGAGTACCTTTAACAGGCTCCTCAGCGGGTGCTTCACTGAGCGGGGCAAACCTGTTTGACACGTGAACTGGGGGAGCATGGTGTACAGGTGGGCTGGCTGTGGCCTTTGCAGTAGCATTAGCCTTAGCCTTTCGACTATGCCGCCGAGACGTTACCCATTCGCCCTGCTGTGGGGGCTCTAAGGCCGGAGTCGAGGGGGTACTAGCTCTCCCTGGTGTACCCGGGGCTGCTAACAGTGACCCTTGCTGTCTATCCCTTATTAAACCCCGGATACGCAGCTCTAACTTGTCCACCTTCTCTACCAGGCAGTTAACTAGCTTGCACTTTGAACAAACACCACTATCATTATGACTATCGGTGGAGAAGGGGTCTAAACTAAACATGCCACACTCTGAACAAGAGAAAAACCCAGCAGTAGCCATGACAAAAAAGCACTCACCTTGTTTCAGTTGAAATTAGAAACTAACACAAACCAAACAGCAGCAGCAAACAGCTAATCCAGCAAACCTGTGGAAGAAGTCTGTAAAAGTGAGCTAAGAGTGGATTAATAGGTGGGTAGAGCAAAGTGGAGGCAGGCTAAAGGTGGATTAGTAAGTATGAAGGGTGAAAGAGGAAGAAAACAGGGGTAAATGTAGAAATTGAAGTAAATTAAAGAGAGCTAGCAATCAGCACACCACCAGCAACAGCAGCAAGACAGTAGCAGAGAGCAGACCAGAGTAGCAGAGAGCAGCACCAGAGAGAGGGAGCAGCACCAGAGACTCATCACTCATCACTATTTGTGATGCATCCAACCACTGCCGTGTCGTCCGCAAACTTTACAATATGACAGCCTGGATGGATGGCTGAGCAGTCATATGTGAGCAGTGTAAACAGGAGGGGACTCGGCACACAGCCCTGAGGGGAGCTGGTGCCGAGGATGATGGTGGAGAGGCGATGTGGATCCTCACAGACTGCTGCCTGTTAATCACAAAGTCCAGGACCCAATTACAGAGAGAGGTGATAGAGAGGTGATTACAATTGAATCATTCTGAAAACTCCTTGCATGAAATTGTTAAATATGTGCTGCCTGCTGTCTGAAATGTATATTGTTTTACATGACCCAATGTTGAGGCAAAATGGTCCTCAAAGAGATGTTTTTTTTACAGTTTTGACTATTTTAACTTCAATATTCCATATAAAACTCTGAAGATGTGTAGGTTCCCTGGTTTTTGATAGCAAATATGGCTACTTGTGTCAAATTATGACTGTTGTAAAGAAATGTAAGTTTGTGTAATAAACAATTGCACATCAAACCACTCTGAATGGCTCTTTATCTCAAGGATTAAATTATTCAGAAGTGTGTATAATTGGTGGAATTGTCCTTCCAAAGGTTTCTGTGCTATGACCACTGGTTGTGAACTGTGGTCCTGTAGTCTGCTGTCCTGCAGACGTTAGTGTAATGCAGCTGTTTTCAGGTTAGAAGTACTGCAGGAGCAGGATTGATAAGTGCTGCTTTACAGTAATGTAGATCATTAGTTATCAGTGTTACCTACAAATGGAGCATGTTTTATAATTAATCAGAACTCAGAGCCAAGTTTCAAGTTTGTTTGTCATTTGCACAACATGTCAGGACATTTATGCATTGAAATGCTTGTGTGGTGAGGTTCAGGTAATCACTCTACTAAAAACTAAGTTAAAAAATATATATATGAAAAATAAAAAAATGAAATATTAAATATACACAAAATATAGAGACAATAAATATGACAGAGACAGTATACATTTTAAAGTGAATTGAGTGACTGTGGTGTTGTTCTTTAAAGTGGCTTAGTGTTAAGGTGTTATTGTTCATAGCAGAGATATGATACAAAGTGACTGACTGAAAATGGTAGTTGAGGAAGGACCTACAGCTTCACAGCTTGTTCAGAAGCCTGACAGCCTGTGGGTAGAAACTGTTCATTAACTGGGTTGTTCTAGTCTGGATGCTGCGGAATCTCCTGCCTGATGGCAGGATGGTGCACAGGCTGTGTGCTGGGAGGCTTCCACTCTGACAGAACGCTGATCTCGTCTCTGTAGGCTGTTTCATCTCCATCAGTGATGATGCCTAGGATGGTGGTATCATCAGCAAACTTGATGATGTTAGGCGTGTGTTTGGCTACGCCGTCATGTATACTGGGAGTACAGTAGGGGGCTGAGCACACATCCCTGGGGAGCCCCTGTGCTCAGTCAGTGTGGAAGAGAAGCTGTTCCCAACTTTCACCACCTGGGGTCTGCTCATCAGGAAGTCCAGTATCCAGTTACACAGATGAGAGTTCAAACCCAAGTCTGTGAGCTTGGGAATGAGTTTGGCAGGGATGATTGTGTTGAATGCTGAGCTGTAATCTATGAACAGTATCCGTACATGTGTTCTTTCTGTCCAGGTGTGTGAGAGCAGTGTGTATCGTTAGTGCAATGGCGTCGTCTGTGGATCTCTTGGAGCAGTATGCAAATTGGTGAGGGTCCATGGTGGCTGGAAGTGTTGAGCAGATGTGAGCTTTGACCAGCCACTCAAAGCACTTCATAACTGTAAATGTCAGTGCAACAGGGCGGTAGTCATTCAGGCAGGTGACGGACGATTTCTTGGGGACTGGAACAATTGTGGTTTCCTTAAAGCATTTGGGAATCGCTGATGGTCTTAAGGAGAGGTTAAAGACGTCAGTGAAAACCTCAACCAGCTGGTTGGCACATGCTTTAAGTACCCAGCTGTGGATGCCGTCGGGATCGGGTGCCTTACCGAGAGCCACTGATTAATGAAAGTGGAATTAAAATGTGCTGAAAACTTTATTTGTAAATAGTGTGACAGTGCACACGGCAGCAGTGAGAGACATTAAAGACGTCTTGCATTTGTTCAGTTTTCCAGAATAACACTTGTGTATAATGTACTAATACTTGCTGCACTTGAATTTGCTTAATGAATGCAATGAAGTTTACCCAAAGTTGCCCTGTGATTAGCTTCACAGCAGTTTAGTCTCAGTTTTAAAAAACCTTTGTCAATCAGTTCTTTAAGGCATGTTAAATAAAACCCGATTTGCTCTGTGAAAACGAGTGCAACTTTACTTGAATCACAACTACACCAGATATATTGTCATTATTAGGCAAAGTACAACTAAATACCACCAAAGGCCCATTGAATGTAATGGCTTAGAAAGTGGTTAGTCCCTATATTGTTCTTCAGTAATTCCGAAGTATTGAAAGTTTATGTATGTACATTTATGATGACTCCAAATCCACAGCATTAAAATGGGTTTTCTACAATTGATTTGGTTACGGCACAGAACAAGAGTAACCTGATGTAAAAAGGAAATACAAACTGTATTAGTGGGCATACTGCATATTCAAATCCATTGGAGAGGCCAAAAGCTTGTCCATCATTACCTCATGACAGTTTTGCAGTACAGTGGTGTAATGACTCTTATGTGACAGCATTTGAGTTTAATTTCCATAGTGGTTTTGCTTGAAATGATATTTGAGAATCCAGTAGAGACTCTTACATTGAAAGGTTTAAACTGAGTTAAACTGTAATGACAGCTAAGCTAGGAACTGTACAGTTGTGTTGTCTGCAAATACAGCCAGCTTGTTATACATGTTTGTACTTGCTAATGGCTTCTTTCTATGTATATTCTATGTGTATATGCTGCTGGATTTGGTGGCAACTGATGGAAACCTTTTGGTAAGTATTGCTGTTATTAATTTGTTCCGAGTGTTTTTGAACTTTTAAATCATGAAACAGCAAATGGCTCACTTGTATACAAAAGGTACCAAAGTATCTTTTATGAACCAAGAGTGACAGCTGTGTGTACTTCTAGGATTGAGTGAACTGCAACAAAAGACTGGGAAAGTTGAGGAATGCTCAAAAAACACCTGTTTGGAACATTCCACAGGTGAACAGGTTAATTGAAAACAGGTGAGTGTCATGATTGGGTATTAAGGGAGCATCCCTGAAAGGTTCAGTCGTTCACAAGTAAGGACGGGGCGAGGTTCACCACTTTGTGAACAACTGCGTGAGCAAATAGTCCAACAGTTTAAGAACAACATTTCTCAATATGCAATTGTAAGGAATTTAGGGATTTCACCATCTACAGTCCATAATATCATCAAAAGTTTCAGAGAACCTGGAGAAATCTCTGCAAGTAAGCGGCAAGGAAGAAAACCAAAATTGAATGCCCGTGACCTTCGATCCCTCAGGCGGCTCTGCATTAAAAACTGACATCATTCAATATTGGATATTACCACATGGGCTCAGGACCACTTCAGAAAACCACTGTCAGTCAACACAGTTCGTCGCTCCATCTACAAGTGCAAGTTAAAACTCTGCCATGCAAAGCGAAAGCCATATATCAACAACACACAGAAACGCCGCCGGCTTCTCTGGGCCCGAGCTCATCTGAAATGGACTGACGCAAAGTGGAAAAGTGTCCTGTGGTCTGACGAGTCCACATTTCAAATTGTTTTTGGAAATCATGGACGTGGTGTCCTCCGGGCCAAAGAGGAAAAGGACTGTCTGGATTGTTATCAGCACAAAGTTCAAAAGCCAGCATCTCTGATGGTGTGGGGGTGTGTTAGTGCCCATGGGTAACTTGCACATCTGTGAAGGCACCATTAATGCTGAAAGGTACATACAGGTTTTGGAGCAACATATGCTGCCAAACATATGCTGCCATCCAAGCAACGTGTTTTTCAGGGATGTCCTGCTTATTTCAGCAAGACAATGCCAAGCCACATTCTGCATGTGTTACAACAGCGTGGCTTCATAGTAAAAGAGTGCGGGTACTAGACTGGCCTGCCTGCAGTCCAGACCTGTCTCCCACTGAAAATGTGTGGCGCATTATGAAGCACAAAATCCTACAACGGAGACCCCGGACTGTTGAGCAACTGAAGTTGTACATCAAGCAAGAATGGGAAAGAATTCCACCTACAAAGCTTCAACAATTAGTGTCCTCAGTTCCCAAATGCTTATTGAGTGTTGTTAAAAGGAAAGGTGATGTAACACAGTGGTAAACATACAACTGTCCCAACTTCTTTGGAACGTGTTGCAGGCATCAAATTGAAAATGAGTGAATATTTGCAAAAAACAATAAAGTTTATCCGTTTGAACATTAAATATCTTGTTTTTTGTAGTGTATTCAATTGAATATAGGTTGGAAAGGATTTACAAATTGTCGTATTCTGTTTTTATTTATGTTTTACACAACGTCCCAACTTCATTGGACTCGGGGTTGTACAATACATCTCACAGTATAAACTCTAATAATATATTATCTTGACCAATTATTGAATGATGTTTATATTTTATTTATATATGTTTGTTATTGAGAGGTTATGACATTTTCAGGTTGATCATATGCATTCATACCAGTATTCTTGTTCATAGCAGTTCCCAAAACATATCACAATTGTCTACATTTATTTCTGTCAAGTAAAACTTGCAGGTAGCTGGAAGTAACTAAATAGACTATGTTTTCTGTTTCGCCCTGGAGGTCTATCTATTAACCACATTAGTACAGTAAATAACATTCCTAATGTAATCCCAGCATAACATCCTGCCCTGTACTTAAATTGATATTATATACATATTAAAATGCTCTGTATTGTAAAACTTTTAAGGTTATGTAAACTTTTTAGGTTGTAAGTCAACATTCTGCACAGCTGTATGCTCAAAATAATTTAGTCAACAGTTGCTGCTTCTTTGTGAGGTCTACAAAGTAGTGTTGAGCTTAATAAAAAAAACTGAATGTGATGACTGTTTTATAACTTTACGTTGATTTAATATTTTACTAGGTATGCACAATGATTTGTGCACAATGCTGGGATACAGTGTGACAATATCTGTTTTTAATTTATTTTACTGCATTTGTAGCCCTAAATAAATAAATGTTATATTTATTTGTGATGCTGATCATGGTGGATTTAGTTAATTTCCATTTTATTAATGTTCATGTACCAGCATAAGCATTTAAAGCTCTTCATTGTGTTTACATTTAAGGGTACATGAAAGACTTGAGCAATCAGAATCACCTCTAATTTATGTCCCTTGTGCTGAGTTCACAAATGGCAAATAAGCAAAAACAGTATGGTTTATGTTGTATAGAAAACATTGCCCAAAACTAAAAACTTTTAATTTGAAATATACTTTTTATAAATGTGTAAACTAAATTCACATTATCATCCCATACTCTTCGCTTCTTGTTTTGAACACAGTTTATGCTCTGTGAACATAATTCCAAAATACATTAATTTTCATAAATCTCAACCATTAGTAAATCTGTGTATTTCTACAGCCCAAATGGAAAACTGAACTGAAAACATTGAAAACACTTGATACATGTAATGAAACTGATATACTGAAAAAAAAACATGAGAATAAACAGGATATCAATTTGCTATTCCTATGTTTAATGAAAAATGTGTTATTGTACCAACTGTATGTAATCACAATCACAGTACTCAGGTTTTGACATCTATAAATAGTAGTCACATTGAGTTATTTTGTTCACAATAATTCCTCAGACTTCTTTTGTTGTTCTGTTTTGTTATTTTTTTCTGATGTACTTCTAAAAAAAAATTTGATGTAAGTTTAAAAAACTTTTGAAAAACTATACACATACATTATCGACTAATAAGTAATAGTATTAAGCAACAGTAATGAACTAATTAAAATACAAAAGCAAGTACAGTAAACACGCTAACACTACTATAGATGTTTTGCATTGTTTTGTTACCTGAAGAGTATTGTGATCATAGCATAACTGTTGTGCTAGCTAAGCCATGTGTTTCTGCAGAAGAAGACTTTTGAAAATGTGAACTTGGTACTGAATAATGCTTGTCAGCGAATGTGAAAAAGTATAAATTTTCTATTTATACCTATTTCATAATGATTTTTCAGTCATTATTATTTTACATAAGCTATTAACTCTTTGATTAAAATAGCCATTACCTGCACAGACCAATTGCTGTTATTTATTTTAAAAATGCATTTGTTTTTTTTAATCTATCATCTCTATCAGGCTGATATGGAGAATCTACAGACAACTGACACAGACGAGACACAAGGCCCACATTTGGTAAAATTGGGTCTCAGTGCTATAATGGCTTTGGGATTCTGTTTTTTCTGTTATAGGACAGTTTCACACATTTGAATATGTTTTTTTTTCATTACATATGCCAAGAGATTTTGAAAGCAAACAAGTGGTGCACTGAAAACAAAGTCAATTTCAAGGGAGACGTTGCACCACCACCACTGCTGTATATGACAAGTGATGGGGCAAATGAAGCCCTGTGCAAATTTGACTTACTGCCTGAGATTCTCAGTGAAGATGAAAGACATCCTTGAAAATTTTTCATTTTTCTTCACAGAAATGAAAGATATGCATTTCTTTCTAGAAAATGTAAGAGACAAAATGAAGCTTAGAGTTTGTTGCCAAAAAATTTAGATTCATGCACCTTTATGAGGCTTATTCATCCTCATTAAGCCAAGAGTCTAAAACTTTGACAAGGGTAAACCTCTTACAAGGGTAAACCTTTACTGATAACCCTTATTTTAAAGTTTTACAGAAGTACTGACCTGAACTGAAATATTAATTAAGTATAATTAAATAATATTGCACTTTTATTGAACTAGTTTGTATATGTTAATAGATTTCCATAACAGTTCATTTATTGGTTGATGTTAAAAATAACATCAACAAACATTAATGTTACATTATGCAATACATCATCCCAGAAATTACTTATTCCATCAAAATAAGAAAGTTTTATTTTAGGTTTTATATATTACTCTTTCATGTATAGCAAATAGATGAGTTTCTGTATGCAATATTTAAAGTGCCATGAGTTTAAAATAGCTTCACAACTAAAATTATATAAACTTGATGGACGATAAATATACTTAAAAGTGACTAATCTAATGAGACCTTCAAAGCATATCTGAGATTTCAGCTTCATATTCATTTAGGGGTGTGAAATGTTGCTCAGTGTGCGATGTTACCAGCAGTAAAATATGAAATCACCATGGACCAGACCATTTTTAAGGTGGAAACTGGTGCTCCTTTGAAAATACCTTATTTGTTTGTCCCATGATCATTAAGGACTTCAAGATCCATCTGCAACTTTAGCTTACTGAAATTTGCTTTAATGAACTATTGCTTTATGTGTCTTTTCAGCAGTTCTGATTGAAAATGTATTCCAAATACATTGACATGGCCTGACATAAATAAGGCCTTCAACATGCCTGAAGAACTTAAGCTTTTTATTAAGCATGTGCATGCATTCCTGCACTACAACATAGGATATGTAACTGTCCTGGCCCAAAGTCAATAAGGCCTTCAGTATCCACCTGGAATTTCAGCTTCCTATTCGTTTCAGTTTGTGCATTAACGCATAATGTGTCTTGTTCCCAGTTATTGTAATGTATTAAATCAGCTTGGGCCAGGCTAAAGACAGGTTTTCCTTACAGAAAGTGTTTTTTCTGTTTGTAATCTGTTTTTTTTTTTCTTCAAATACACCCCTCTGAAATGTCTTGTTTCTTTTCGATTTATTTCATTTCATGCACATTTACTAATTGTGACATATTGCCAGGTACATCTGAGATTGAAGAAGAAAAAGCTATCCAATTTAATCACATTAAATTTAGATTTGGATTAGCTTTCAATCTAATTCATGAACTCAACCCTTATTTTTTTCAGTCTCATTCTTCAAACTTGCAATAAAACAAAATGGAAATGAATTGAAGGAACATCGTATATTTACAGAATTAAAGTTATTATTTCTTTATAGTTATAATCTTCATGTTCACAGTGGTAAGATAAACACAGCACAAATTCCTAATTCCTTCATTAGTATGTCTCCATCCTTAGTCTCTTCGAATCTGTTAAAATGGGAAACTGCGCAGCATATCGCGTTTGTGAATAGTCCCTTTTTTCTGCCGCCATTCGCTCAAAGAGAAACAAAAGAGAGCCAAGTTCAGCCTGCGAATAAAGGAGCCAAGTTCAGCCTGCGAATAAGACGCTGCGAATCAGGAGCCAAACGAATCGGGAGCTGCGAATAAGTAACTAACTTCAGCCTCAGCGCGAAGTCAGGAACTGCTGCATCTCCGGTGGGACTGCACAGATGACGCTGCAGCTGTGGGGGAGGCAGGTGGACGCCGTGCAGGTGCGGTCATCCTACGCCTTCACAGAGCTTTCGACAAGAACGTTTGAGGGCAAAATTAAGCTCACCACCTGCAGCCCCATCGGAGCCTTGGATGATGCTGACCGCGCCGGCGGCTCTGCAGGTCCGCGGCTGAACTCAGTCACTGGCCCCATCCACGTGCTGGAGATCTGGGCCACTATGAAGTGCTCCCTCTGCAGCAGCCGGCAGGACACCTTCGCCCCCTCAAACAAGTTCCACCGCTGTCAGACAGCCTCCTACAAAAGACTGCTCTCCGGCACGATTAAAGTCTACGAGCATGACGAAGAGTACACGCTGTCCATCGCCAGTTCTCCACCATCATCTTACCTGGTATGACATACACTGCATGGAGAACGTTGAGGAGCTAGAGGAGCACTTTTTAGGACTTTCTCCATTTTGTTTGACGACGAAATCCGCCTCTCCAACATTGTTCACTTGGACGGTCCCAGCAGCGCCAAAGCAGACCACTCTGGGCCCACAGTCCGTCCAAGCACCTCACAAATGACCCCGGAAGCGGAACACTCAGCTCCCAATCCTCAGTGCCTGTCAGTGGGTGAGTTTGGTCTCTTAGCGTTGTTTCTGAACATTGTACATTTCAGTATGCCAGAATTCTTTTGTTAAATTTTGTTAAAATTTACTTGTTAAAAGTCGTTATTTTTTGGGTTAATATGTTTGTTGTTAGTCTGTCGTTATTTTTTGAAGCTTTGCCTTTAAGTAACAATTGCCATTCACTGCTGCTTTTTTGTAATAGTCATTGTAATTTAACTTCTGTGTGGACATTTGACTTATTACATTTCTTTCAATCCAAACTTTAACTTTATTTAATGTCTTAGAATGCACCACGAACACACAATATTTATGGTCAGGGATCTCTTGGTGTAAAATTTGTCGTTAATACACTGCTACACACTTCTACACAAACTCTTCTAGATACTCAAACTCTCTTTAATGCACCTTTGAGCTCCTCAACTGTAGCCTACAATGTGTTAGACAATATAATTTACTTAACATGTTGATGCTTTATTGAACCCACAACTACCAATCGCACACAAAATTATTAAGATACTGTCAAATTAATGCATTTAATTCGATTAATTAATCGAAAAAAAAAAAAACACGTCAAAAAAATTGACGCTGATTAATCACCTTCCTTGGTGACCTTTGATCCGGCGCATCATTAGCTGTTTCGATCACTATAACATGGAGGCAAACAACTTGGCCCCCTTAATGATGCATTAACCTTAAAAAAAAAAAATACCCAGACGGAACTTTAAATAGAAGCACTGTGCTCTGCAGGTTCTGCAACAAGGAATTTCCCTACCACTAGTACTTCAAGCCTGAAATATCACCTCAATGCAAGGCATTTATCCATGAAACAGGTGGTCAAAGTCAGCACTGCGCAAGATGCTACAGCTAGCAGCAAGAAGCTACAATGGGAAACAATTACAAAGCTTCAACAATTAGTGTCCTCAGTTCCCAAACGCTTATTGAGTGTTGTTAAAAGGAAAGGTGATGTAACACAGTGGTAAACATGCCCTGTCCCAACTTCTTTGGAACGTGTTGCAGACATCAAATTCAAAATGAGTGAATATTTGCAAGAAAGTTTATCCGTTTGAACATTAAGTATCTCGTCTTTGTAGTGTATTCAATTGAATATAGGTTGAAAAGGATTTGCAAATCATCATATTCTTTTTTTTTTTTTTTTTTTGTTTTACACAAAGTCCCAACTTCACTGGAATTGCCGTTGTAGGTATTTTTTGGATTTGAACAAAACTAGTTCAAACTGCTTGTTACTAAAAGACGTATTTTTAGGTTGATTGGATGAGCCATTTTACAGCATAATGTATTTCAGTATTTAACTTTTACTGAACCTTTTAAAATAGATTTAAATGTCTTCTGTTTGGTGGCAACTGATGAAACATAATTTGTTTCAGAACATCCATTAAGGTGTGATTACTATTATATTTTTTATGTTTAGATATTTTTTCAATAAGGCATATGTGTCATGTTATACTGTTCTATAATGCCCTTTTCTTTGTTTTTATTTAATATTACATTTGGTGTGTTGCATAGAGGCACCAAAAAGTGACTGTTGCACCATTTAAGGTGGAACAGGAAGATTCTGCTAGAAGCTCTGTCAGTTTCACGCAGTTTATGATTACCTGTGTCATACTGTTACAACATAAATGTAAACTGTTGTTTTTATTGAGTTTATTTATTTATTAAAACGGAATATGAATACATACCACCCTCATTATGAAAAATACCACCTTTAGAAAAATAAAAAGGTTGCCCATTACACATCTGCTATTCTTAAAAAAAAATCTATCACCATTTTTTAGTAATGGAAAGAGCATTTTGGAATGAAACTCCAACTGTTTCCCCAGCTGAAAATTACAGCTATTTTTATTTGCCAGGTGACAGCAATGTGATAACCGCTATATGTCAAGCGGCCATAGAGTCTGGAGTGAATATGTCTATGAAACTATTTAAAGAGAAGGAAAATCATTACTATTAACAGGTTACAATGTTCTGAATGAATCAAATCATATTTGTCGTCACATCACATTTATGCAGCTGCAAGGTGAGTGAAATCTTGTGCGGAATCCCTTTGCAGATTTGTATATATTGCACAATATTGCATATATGTGTACATATTTACATTCTGGCCTTAATCTGATGTCCTTAGCACAGCATGCTAAAATGCTGTGGCAATTTGAGTGATTTCAGAGCTCATCATAAAAGGTAAGAGTGAGAACAATTAGTCTGGGAAAGTGCTCTTCAAGTAACTCACTAATGTTAAAGCTAGAAGAACATTTTCTTTAGTAGAATGTTGAGGAAACTCTGGCAAATCAAAAGGTAATTGCTGACTTGTATCTGTGCTCTCATTGTTCTGCATCCAAAACAGGTGCAAGTTTAGATGATACGTGTAGTGATTTAGAATCACTACACATGAATGTGATGAGTGTGATCAGAACACTGTTGTTATGTAAAGTGACACTAATCACCCACACCAGCCTGTCTGTTAAACAAATGACTTCATCTGCAAGTCTTACATCACGTACATCTAACAAGTTCTCTCTCTCATACTTTCAAAGACTTCAGATGCTCAGTTGGATTCAGGCTTCAGAAATCACCCTTTTGGACCCAATTAAATTTGACCCATCAGAAGGTCTAGCTGTGTGAGTGTGCTGAGTTGTTTTATTTATTGTTTATTATGTATTTTGTTATTTTTGTAAAATAACTTTTAATAATAATAAATTTAATAATAATAAAATTTAATAATAATAAATTTTGTTTTGTAAAGTGTCTGTGGGTTTGAGGAAGGCGCTATATAAATTAACTTTACTATTATTTTTTGTGTTTATCATATCTACTTATTAAAAAGGACAAGTTGCATCTTTGGTACTCTGAACCTCCATTGGTGCTTATAAACCACCGGTTTATACACTTGGCTACTTGTGGTTTAAGGTTCAAAGACTTAACTTAAGGCTCCACCTCTGCTGTTAGAAAAATTCTGGTATTTTCCACCATGCACACAAATTCTCAGGGGCTTTGCTATCTAATGATCATACCTTTATTAATGATGTTCTCTTGAATCTTCATGTTTATTTATTTATTTTTTAAAACCTATTTGAATGACTCATTTAATTTTATTGATTACTTTTTGTTACTGCAAATAAGAAAAAATACACATTAAAACACAACATCCATGCAGTATCCTTTTATTGTGAAATTGATTGTAATATTTCACACTACAACATCAAGATGAGCTGGAAATAGACTGTCACTGATGTCCAGCTTTCTATAGAGTCCTCAAAGCACAGAGGATTGTATCCACATTTGGGGCAAGGCTGGGCCAGTGTTCTGGAGACCAGACTGCTCAAGTCAGCGAGCACTGATGATGACGTTGAAGGGATCAATGCAGCCAAGGTGCTCTGCAGCTGGGCAGCGTTCAGGGGGAAGTCTGTGCTGGTGGTCTGGAACAAATAAGTAATTTTGGCCAGAAGAGACTGCAGGGTAGAATCCAGGCTGGACTCGACAGAGGAGGTCAGGGATGGACCATCACTGATGGTGTTCTGGCTGAAGCCGAGATCCAGGGAGGTCTTGCTGGCACTTGGGGTCACCTCCTCAATCAGGCCTGACTGAGGGGTCTGACTTTGGGAGGTGGAGGCCAAAGTCATGGACTTGGAACCAGAGTTCTGTTTTGCCTTGACTTGCAAACGGCGCTTCACATGCATGAGGAGCTCAGGGTGCTCTCTGCGGAAGTAGCCATTGTAGTAAACTTCTGTCTGTGGTAAACATGGAGAGGGAATAGGTTACAGCTTGTTTACATGCTTAATATCTATTCAGCTGCAGTTGTTCTAATCCAGGGTTCACCAGTTCTCATCCTGAAGGGCCAGAGTCCAGCACAGTTTGGTGATTTCCACCAACAAACCGGGAAATAAAACTGTACAGGTCTCCTCCCCCCAGAATGGGAACTGTTGGTCTCTATTCTTACCTCAGAAGTAGATTCCTTCTGATCCATACAGGTGCTCTCTAATTTGCCCTCCAAGGACCTGATCTTCTTGAAGCCATGCAGGTTGAGCTGTCGCTTGAAGCTCTTCATAACTGAAGTCTCAAAGATCTAACTCTCCCTGTTGACTAAGAATCTCAGCCAAGAAAAGTTTTACATCAATGATGATGGTGATCCCCACTGGTGCCATCCGATGGACTTGTAGGTCTTGTTCTACACTATGTGCCACAACTTCTGTGGGAAGGTGAGGGTGGAAAAGTTCACCTCCTTACCATCAGTGCGGCTCCTTTTGATTGAGAATGTCTGGCCGAGGGTCTGGTCATCACTACCTTAACTCGCTTTCCTTTTCGTTGTGTTGGTCACTTAACAGCAAAAATCATCAACCTATCGCTGAGATGAGATTTAGATTCTGAATCAACTGCAGGTACAATGCATATTGCTGATGTTGAAGTAGCATCTCAAATTCCAATGATAAGGTGAACATGCAGGCACTCAATAATATGATAATTTTTTAAGCACATTTCATGTCCTGGCATGTTAACCTTGTCTGAGTCCCTCAGAAAACCTTTAGTAAGCTACATATTTGGGACTCTAGACCTCAGTTTTCTTCCAAGAATGAGATGCTATTTCAGCATCAGCGCTGTGTTCTACCTCCAAAATGCAGAGTCTAATCAAGTCAGTAAATCAAAGACTCCTGGTTATATCTGATCATGGCAATTAATAAAGCTGAATAAGTGCTGAATCATTAGATTGGAATCATAATATCATTTTGTCAGTTCTAAAGGCTGTACAGCACCACCTTCATGAAACTACTGCTTTCACTTTATTGCACAGATTTAGTGAAAGTGCATCTTTTGGTAAATTATTAATCTCTCCAATTACATGACATACAGCAATTTTAACACTCATTTGTAAATAACACATGGTGAAATCTTCACTGGTATCTTGAGATATCCTGAATATCTAGTATACCAAATATTTTAAGAAAAATTGTACATGTAAATTGTTTTATAATAAACCTTTTTTGAAAAAAAGACAGATCTTCGTTCAAATACATGACCATGCTTTTTTAGGATGTAGTCCCTCCTGATGTCAATCTTTTTGCAAACTAAATATTTAAATTTATTGAAATTAGACAGAATTAAACCAATCTCAATGCTGTGGCCTAAACTGATGTTTTTTAGTCAATTTTCTGATTCCAGTAAGTTCCACTTTATCTGCAGAAGTTACTTTACTGTTTACTGCGTTTTAGGGGGTTATTCACAGTAAATTACATAAAAAAACAGCAGTAACACTACTGTGGTTCAAATGAGTACGGTTAACGGTTTCAGACTGCTGTGCTCAGTCTGAGCTAGATCTGAGCTAGTTTGCTAGATCACCGGTCTGCTGTGCTGGTTGCTCGTGTTGAGAATCTGCTTCTGAGGAATCCAGCACTACACTAGACACCTAACCTAGCTAGCTACGTCAATTAGCTGCGAGCTAAGTGACCTGGCGCTTTTCAGTTCATGAGAAATATCATTATACGGCTTTCACACTGCGCTCAACAACAGATTGAACAGCTGAAAACTAAACGAAAACCAAAGAGACACTGTTTATATCAGAAAACGCGAACAGACAGCAAGCTAAGCTCAATGAGGCCGATGAACACCATTCAGTCGTGATTCACGTAGCTAGCTAGTTAGCGGTTAGACGGACAGATGCGCTGTTATAAGCATCAAACACGGACCTCAGCTGTTAATGTAGATATTAAGCTAATTTTCACCATATATTTAATCTGATAGAGACCGCCAACAGTCTCGCTCATGTCATACAGAGGGCACAGCCACACAGAGGCCACAGCTGCTGCCTGGTGAACCTCACTTTTAGACTGGGCTGCATGAAGGATGGACATGAACACAAACACCGCTAACGCTACAATACAGAGAATAACAGGGAGAAGGTTTTCTTACCCTTTTACTGCCACAGATCCCGTCTGACCTTCTCTGTCTATATTGCAGTTTTTGGTTCTCTTGACATCCCACAACTCAAATTCAAAAAAACTCAAAATTAGAATCTGACAAGCAGATGTAAATAATCCAGGTGGTGGATAAACTGAGTGGGGAAGCAGCTCTAACGGATTTTCAAATTTCACCGGGTGAAGGGCGCGCTCAGCTCTGATTGGCCAGTTTCCTGGATGACAGTCAGATTAGCCAATCATGCTCAATGAAATGCGGTGAGACAGACAATAGCAAATGTTACAGCGTGATAGCGTAGCAACAGTAGGAACATATGACCTCGAAAAGATAAAGAAATTAAATATGCGTATTTCGTTTATATTTAACTAGTTGTTGAAATAAGGTTTCCATTGCCGTGTATGAATAAAAATGAGTAACGTGTAATAGTAATTTTCTCATTTCTGTTCACCATTTCCTCTGTAGAGCACTGTGGATCAGCCTTGTTCTGTTTAAAATGCTATATAAGTAAAGTTGATGACTTAACTTTACTAATGCAAAATAGCAAAAGTATTTATAGCATTTTTACTCCCAAGTTCTGGAGTGTGGAAATCATAGCATTGTCATTTTGGATTTTTTTTTTAACAGCAGATTCCAGTTTAATTCAACACATTGAATAGAAATTATTTTTAGGATATATTAGAATTTATAAATATTAACCCACTCAGCCTTTTGTTGTGCAGTGATCATTGTTTTTTTCAGAAATGTGCTCACAGGTAATCAAGGTTTACTATCAACAAGCAGAAACTGATGAGTTCACACTAAATATGTGAAAAAGTTCAGTCCTGCATTGAGGTTGAATCTTTCTAGTATGTTGCTGGTCTAAAGTCCCGCCTGGACTATTGCAATGCCTTGTTTTTCTGACTTACTCACCATGACATCACTGGCTGGGTGTGGGCAGAATGTTGCAAACTTGAGAGCATTGTGGCGTTGTACTGTTTAAAAAAGACTATGCATCATGTTTGATTTAATGAATCATGTCTGTTAAGTTGGTATCTATTACAGAGTTTGAATGTAAAATTATACAAAAATATAAAACTAATGAGATTTAACTTTAAATACAAAGAAAAACATTAAAGTATTAGTATGGACATACACATTTTTATTATGTGCTACTTATTTAATTACAGAAAATTAGTGTCTTTTTCCAGAAATTTGCATGTAATGTAAAACAACAAAATAAATGCTGTATAAATGATAATGTAATTTTTCTGTAAAAAAAAAATATATAATTTGTCATTATTGGCAGAATCCTTAAAATAATAGTTGGACTGTTAAGTTACAGATGTTGTCCATAATTTTACACTTTTTTTTTTAAACAGTGCATCACGGTACCACTCTTTTCAGTACCCAACCTTTCACTAACGTTTGTAGAAGCAGTCTGCAGGCCCAGGTGCTTGGTTTTATACACCTGTAGCCATGCAAGTGAATGGAACACCTGAATTCAATGATTTGGATGGGTGAGCGAATACATTTGGCAATACAGTGTGGCTGATCTATAATTTCATAGGAATGGATGTAGGTATTCAAAGGTAAGTACATCCAAATACATCTTAGCATTAATGTAGATTACCATGTGTATCTGAAAAAGGCATGTGCAGTTTTGAAATCAGAAATACAGACACCTTCTAAGCTGCTTATCCTTCTGGATCATGTATGAGGTTTGTCAGAAAGCTTATATTGAAGTCAAATGATTCATGATCTGTTAATCCTGAGCACCCATCAATTATGAGCCAACAGATCATCAGCTGTTAAGTTTATTTTTGTTGTGTTTCATCTATTGACTGGGCACCTGAAAATAAATGCAGCACCTTTTAAGATGGTACAGGACACTTGAATAAGAGGTTTACGAATAAGAACCTAACTTCAGCTTTGTCTGAGTGTGTACAAAAAATCTGCAGTGTGCTAGAAAATATCAGACACTGTTAGCTGTACAAAAGTTACAAGATGATTTATGTCAAATGCTGACATTTTATATGGCCTGGAAATGTTTGCAAAGTGAGTTAAGGCCAACATTACTCAAAATGTGTCATATAAAGTACTGTGCAAAAGTTTTAGGCAAGTGTGAGAAAATGCTGTAAACTAAGAATGCTTTCAAAAATATAATTAATGATTGCATTTTGTAAATTGATAAAAATAAACAAAGTGAGTGAACAAAAGAAAAATGTAAATCACATCAATATTTGGTGTTACTAACCTTTGCCTTCAAACCAGCATCGATTCTTATAGGTACACTTGCAAAAAGTCAAGGAATTTGTAGGATTGTTGTCAGGTGTATGATCAACCAATTATACCAAACAGGTGCTAATGCTCATTAATGTCACATGTAGGTTGAAACACAGTCATTAACTGAAACAGAAACAGCTGTGTAGGAGGCTTAAAACTGGGTGAGGAATAGCCAAACGTCTACCAAGGTGAGGTTGTGGAAGACAGTTTCATGTCACAGGTCAAACACTATGGCAAGACTGAGCACTAGTGATGGGTAGATGAGGCGTCATGAAGCGTTTCGACCCATAGGGAAAACTGTATTGATACTGTGTCGATACTGTGTCACTGAATATTGACACCTACTGGACCTTAAAAATCCCTACAGGCAACCTAGTTGACGGACTGATTTGATGACCTAGTCTATACAAAATATGTTTTAAGTCATTGTATTTTATTGCGTGTTATGTTATTTCATATATTCAGTTACATTTTAAAAATCTTTGATATTCTATTCTTAGATACAGTCAATAAATAACGTGAACATGTAACATAATGTGAAAATGTGAATGTGTTTGGAATGAGGATGCTTGTGGACTGTTTTTTTTTCACAAATTTTTATTCAAAAAAATATGTTTTTCCAACGTTTTGAATTTTAGTCTGTTACGCTTTTTTGAAACTACTTCTCCAGCTGTAGAAAACACTCACTCACACGGGACAGATGAGGCTGGAGTGCAAAGATATTTTAAGGACAGCCGGAAGAGATTTGGATAAATAGCCTTTTGGTTCTGCCAGTATATCATAGGATCCTGAGACCTGGCAATATTGCCCTCTGCCAGGTATTTCTGCACCTCCTGGATGGCATCAGCAGTGGCACTTTTGGTTTTTCTGCTTATTTCAACATCAAGATGGTGCCAAAGGTTATCAAAAAACAATAAATTGGCATTTAAGTGCATGATGTCCAAACAACAACAAACAAATAATGCTGAATAACATGCCTGATGTGGATGCAGACAGCTATTGTGAAGACGGTCCAGGCTAGGGCTCATTTGTGCGTCCGATTACAGATGCACATTTGGACTGCAGTCTACTGATGGCCTCATTGCCCTTGGAGGAACTGCGGAACCCGAGTGATTTAAATCTGGGGTCTAGAAGTGTTGCTAGGGTCAACACACTTAATGACTCCAGATTGGAAGCAGTGTCTGTGACTTGACGCTTCAGGTGGCTGCCTGTGTGTGCAGGTTTGAAGCATTACGCTCTAGTGCAAGATAGAGCATTTTCATCATCGGGATGACCTTTGACCCTGACACTCGCCTCTCTTCAGACAACTCCACTATAGCTTGATAGAAAGGAGCAAGCACAAGAAGTGTTTCTCCTATGATGGTATGCTCATCAGCTGTAAGTGGAGACAAATCTGTTTTTAGAGAGGCCAGAGATACCCACACTGGTTCCCTCTCAAAATGCAGCCTTGAGAGCATTTCATATGTGCTGTTCCAGCATGTTGGCACCTCATTTAGAAGTTTCAGGGTTGGTCGACCCATCTGTTGCTGCACTTGAGCAAGCTTCTCCTTGGCTGTAGTGCTTGATCTGAAGTATGTGACAATGTGCCTAGCTTTGTGCCTGATGGATGTAAGTGTGGGGATCTGATCACATGATTTTCTAACTAATAAATTGAGAGTATGTGCAATGCAAATCGAGTGCTATATTTGGAGCCGTCTAGTGGATGCGATCATGTTTGGATCATGTAGGTCAGTCACAAGACAGTTTACTTTATTGGTATGGCCCAGTCCTCCATTATGGCTCTTTTGAGTTGGGCCAAATTGTCAGCAGTGTGACTTTGTGGAAAGTATTGTACTCCCAACACAGATGTACACAACTGCAAATTCTCATTAATGTAGTGACAGGTAAGAGCCAAGTAAGCCTCCATGTTCACAGATGTCCACATGTCAGCTGTTATACTCACTGCCACAGCTTGCTGTACTTCCATTTTCACTCGTTCACGTTCCTCCTTGTACTTTTTGGCCACCATTTGTTTGATGGTCTGAAAATTAGTCAAACTAAAAATAAATAAATAAATACATTTAAATCAAAGATTACATAAATTGGATTTATCAACTACTACTTTCGATCATTTCCACACAAACCTTTCTGGTTGGCAAAACATATGAGGGCTCAAGGACTTGAACCAGTTCCTTGAACCCTTCACTCTCCACAATGCTGAGGGGCTGGCAATCCATCAAGATGAAATTCAGCAGAGCCTCATCCAGCATCTGCTTCCTGGAAACTTGATGGTTAAAAATGAAGTAAAGAATACATGTTACATAAAAACAACTGTGAGTCATTTGTAGAATGGTTGTATACCTGAGTTTATCCTGTATCTGGGACTTCATTCTCATGTTTCTCATGTTTAAATATGACTGTCATATTTAAACAAATCCAGCTCCTCAATGCTGAAGCATTATAGCTTCAGCATTGAGGAGCTGGATTTGTTTAAATATGACAGTTCTGTCAAACAAATGCGACATTGAACCTGCAGAACATAATATAAATAGTAAACTAAGAGTCAATTTGAGATGAATTTGGATTCAGATAGATCAAGTGGAAGCTCTGAAAGGAACCAGATGAAACAACGCAATTAAAACAAATACCTTATTTTCCGACGTAAGATCAAAATGGTCCAACACAGCAGAAAACGTTCTTTTTCCCTGAGGCTGTTCCATAGTTTTGGATGGTTTACATAGTTTCAGTGATTTTTTTGGCAGATGCATCGCGACAGATGCGCTTCCTTATAAACACAGTTTGGCGCGTTAAAAAAAAAGAAAAGTGAGACGTCTGAAAGCGAGACGCGGGGTTTGCTCTAGGAGCATGTGCCGACTCATCAGTGTTGCCGAACCCATCACTACTGAGCACAGCAACAAGACACATGGTAGTTATTCTGCATCAGCAAGGTCTCACCTAGACAAATATTTCAAAGCAAACTGGTGTTTCAAGATGTACTGTTCAAGCTTATTTGAAAAAGCACAAAGAAATGGGCAATGTTGATGATCATAGATGCAGTGGTTGGCCAAAGAAACTTTGTGCAGCAGTTGGACAATGCATCAAGCTTATTTCCCTTTAAAATTAGATCATGTCCAGCAGTGCCATCAGCTCAGAACTGGCAGAAACCAGTGGGACCCAGGTACACCCATCTACTGTCTGGACAAGTCTGGCCAAAAGAGGTCTTCATGGAAGAGTTGCAGTCAAAAGGCGATACCTCTGACATGGAATAAGGCCAAGTGACAGAACTATGCATGAAAACATAGGACCTGGTGTGCAGAAAAATGGCAGCAGGTGCTCTAGACTGATGTCGCAAAAATTTAAATATTTGGCTGTAGCAGAAGAAGTTCGTTTGCCGAAGGGCTGGATAGCGGTACAATAAGTGTCTGCAGGTGTAGCAGACGTAAACAGGTTCGGACAATCAGAGAAGAGCCACACCACAATGGAGAGTCAGACTTCAGGATTTTATTGCTGGAACTGAGCACAAAACATGGGGCAGAGTTAGCATAACACACGCACGCAGGCAGACAGGCTCACACTCTCTCTCCCTCTCCAGTCCAGCGGTCACCATGTGACTGTGTCAGTTTTCCTTTTTTTTTTACATCAATTCAACCAAGTCCAACCCCACATCGAGCACAACAGAGAATCGGTAGAAGAAATAAACAAAACCAGCCGCGGAGATATCACAACCAGAACACACGTAAATATCACACAGTGTACATAAAATGTTAATATTTTGTATTGTAGATAAAATGAAAATATTTTATACTGTAAATAAAATGTAAATATTTTATACTATAAATAAAATATAAATATTTTATACTGTAAATAAAATATATTACAATGTAAACTCAAGCTAATTGAAACTGGCCAGATAGAGACCTTGGATACCGTATAAAATTATATAGAACACTACACAAGAGGGTATATTTATCACATATGGAGACATATATTAAATCACAATGAGCAACAAGTGGCCACTTTTAGAACTAAATTACTTAACTGACTAAATCCATCAAAACTCTGGATTAAAAACTAGTTGTAAACACTTAACCTACTAGTGAAACATACCTGAGCACAAAACATGGGGAAGAGTTAGCATAACACACACGCACGCAGGCAGACAGGCTCACACTCTCTCTCCCTCTCCTGCACAAGGCAAAAAAACTCATGAGGCACAAAACTGGGGTTAAAAACACTATTTACGCTGTGTTCTCATTAAGAACGGCAATTCAGCTTCACTATGAGGTTATAATACATCCTTCATCAGATTTATAGAGCTCTAAGCTCCTAAAGAGGGACTTTTACACGAGAGAGAGTGAATGCACATCTTACCAGTCCAGCGGTCACCATGTGACTGTGAATAGCCCGGGAAAGCACACAGCTTTCAGGCGTGGTGTAGCGCTAATTAGTGCCCCATGTACAACAAATAAAGGGGGAACCCCAAAAGAAAACTTTTTTTACAGAGAACTGAGCTTAAAACGCACATATAATTTTGTGTGAAAGCTTTGAGGGAGTTCACATCGAACTATTAAATATTTCTGCAAGTATCTAAAATAATAATAAAAAAAATTGAAAGAGCAAAAATAATACGGTTACATTCTCCCCCCTGAACTTCTCAAAGCTTGGACCATAAGGTATAAGACCCTTAAAGAACTCATCAATTCCTGGCATATACTACCATGCAACACGCGTTACCCAACTATTAGGGAAAGGGGCAAAATAGAGTTGATCAGGCTCGCAGATGCCCTCTTGCTAAAGGGGTGCCTTATACACCTCCAACAGGTATGCTCTGATGATAATTCATTCTCATGGTCTAAAGGGAAATATTTTACCCATATCACTAAAATGCACTATGACAAAAAGGATTTTGCAAAATACTTAGCTGAGCCATGTGTCACTTTCTGTGTCATGTTGTGTATTAGCCTATTCACAGGTTTCACAAGTCTACCAGCTCTTGTTTTGACATGAGTCACTATTTCAGTAACAGGTGGTGGTAGGCTATGCATAGATGACACAATAGGCCTTTCTGTGTCCTCCCTAACATCGGGCACTATGCCTTTAGTGGACCCTATTGTTTCAGTGTCGTCTCTGCCACCATTAGAATGACCAATACTTGACTCTAAGTCCATGCTCTCTGTTTGCTGCCCAGGCTCTCTCTCAGAAGTACACAGGTTCTCCTCTGGACCATTAGGGTCGTCCAGTGCTGCTATCCAGCTGGCAGTCTGTCCTTCTTTGTCGGGTCTGTCATCAAGCGTTAAAGACTGCCTGGAAGACACTTCGGTTGGATCATTCCCTGCCTCTGAATCTCCAAATGATGGTTCTACTTCATCCTCTGTGTCAAAGGGTAGGAAGCTAACTTGTAGCATTAGATTACGGTGAACCACCTTCTCTTGGCCAGTTCTGATGTTTTTTACACGATAGATGTGGCGCTGAGGATCTTTGGAAATCACTGTGTAGGGTACAGACTCCCACTTGTCTGCCAATTTCCGACGTCCTCATTCACCTTTGTTGGCAAGTAGTACTTGGTCAACTTCTTCAATGTCGTAACCCTTTGTTCTTCTGTTGTAGAGCTCTGTTTGGCGTTGCTGACTTGCGTTAGCATTGGCTTGAGCAAGGGACAATGCTTCCTTGAGATCGTCTCTCATCTTTTTAACATAGCTGTCAAAGTCTGTTATGTCATTGTCTCTCTCTGCATTATGGAACATCACATCTACTGGTAGACGGGGGACCCTACCGAACATTAAGAAAAAGGGTGCATAACCAGTGGACTCGTGAGCTGTACAATTATATGCGAATGTCAGAGTCTGCAGCATTTGGGGCCACTTTTGTTTTTCCCTTGGGGCTAAAGTTCTAATCATATTGCCCAGTGTGCGATTGAACCGCTCAACGTTTCCATTACCCATGGGGTGATAGCTCGTAGTTCTCGACTTCTTGACCCCAGAAATCTGCAGTAACTCTTGTATCAGGTGGCTCTCGAAATTTGCACCTTGGTCCGAATGGATGCGCTCCGGGAATCCGTATACACAGAAGAATCTGTCCCATAATTGATGAGCTACTTGTTTGGCTGACTGATCATTGCAGACATGAGGAATGAGACATTTTAGTAAAATGGTCAGTAACCACCAAGACGTCCACACTCTTACCACGGGAGTCTTCTGCACTCCAAAAGTCTATACAGACCAGTTCTAATGGTCTTGAGGTTCTCACACTCTTGAGTGGAGCTCGGCCTTCAGGTTCGGGGGTCTTACTCACGACACATCGCTTACAGTGCTTGACATATTTCCTTATGTCTTGTTCCATGTCGACCCAAAAGAATCTCTGCCTTGCCAAGTAAAGTGTCCTGCTCTGTCCTTGGTGACCGGCATTATCATGGACACCCTGCAATGCCAGCTCTATCAGTGAAGCAGGAACAACATACTGATGGCGTCTCTTTGCTGACAAAGGGTCTTTGCAGACACGGTACAGCATCCCATCTAACATCTTTAACTTGTCCCACTGCTTGAGGGTTTTTAGAGTCTTGAATGTCTCCTTTGTCCTCTCTCTCCTCGATGGCTTTCTGCCTCGTGTAACATATGAAAGAACTCGAGACAAAATGGGATCATCCTGCTGTTTATCTTGAAGTTCCTTCAGAGACAGAACAGGTAATGCACTTTGGCCGGGTGGCAGCAGGTCGTGTGCACTCTGGGACAGCCACAAGCCCACTTTCTCTTTAAAGCCTGCATCCCACTCTATGTGACTATCCAGAATAGCAGACACCTCATCACAGGACAATGAGCAATGTGTTAATTCTTGGTGGGATGATGCGGGTTGTACGACTTGGCACTGGGCACTGACATGGAAGGTGAGTTGAACAGCATCCTCTTTGAAGTGTTGTGCTTCTTCAAGCAAAACTGTATATGGTTCCGTCACCAATCTCTGGCTAACACGTGCACGAGTGAAGGGTTGTCTACTCAAGGCATCTGCCACCACATTTTTGCTACCAGGGATATACTGAATGTTGAAATTGTATGGTGCCAGCTTAGAGACCCACCTCTGCTCACATGCATCAAGCCTGGGATTTGTTAAGATGTAGGTCAACGGATTGTTGTCCGTCCAGACAGTGAAAGTTTGCCCTTTCAGCCAGTGACTGAACTTATCACATACTGACCACTTTAGAGCCAAAAATTCCAAGCGATGAGCAGGGTATTTGCTTTGAGCGCGAGTGAGAGACTTACTAGCGAAAGCTATGGGTCGGGCTTTTGTCTCACCTTCAGAGACCTGCGATAGCACAGCTCCCAAGCCATCAAGTGAGGCATCCGTAGACAGGATGAAGGGTCGGTTGAAGTCAGGGTGGGCGAGCACTACGGATTCCAAGAGTGCTAATTTCGGGTTCTCAAATGCTTTGCAATGCTCTT
Organism: Pygocentrus nattereri; assembly: GCF_015220715.1. NCBI lineage: Eukaryota > Metazoa > Chordata > Actinopteri > Characiformes > Serrasalmidae > Pygocentrus > Pygocentrus nattereri. The sequence goes on along the minus strand of NC_051226.1, from coordinate 31,540,386 downwards.
CTTTCCAGTCATTGGTGTTTAGTTTTTTGAATGCAGATTGTCCACGTCCATTAACTTTCCTCCCTTTTGGTGCAGCAGTTAAAGCGAACAGGGGTTTAGCTATACTGGAGCAATTTTGTATAAAGCGCTGATAGTACATTACCATGCCAAGGAACGCCTTGATTTTTCTCTGTGATGGAGTGACACCGTCTTCCATCATAAGATCAGCTTCTGTCATAGCGGTGATTGCTCCGACCTTGTGGGGATCAGTTGCTATCCCATTCTCGTCAACAACATGGCCCAGGAATTTCACACTCCATCGCAACAGGTGACACTTCTTGGGTGCTAACTTTAGGCCATGAGCACTTAATCTATTAAAGACCAGCTCAAGTCTGTTCAGGGCTTCGCCTTCGTTGGGTGCGACCACAAGAAGGTCATCCAAGTAGCAGAGTAAAGTGTGGAAATTTTGATCGCCAAACACACCCATCATGAGGCGCATGAAGCTCGCCGGACTGTTGCATAATCCCTGCGGCAATCTGTTGAATTCGAATAGGCCCATGGGAGTTGTGAAAGCAGTGAACTTCTTATCTTCCTCTGCCATCTCAATGTTATAAAAACCAGAGGTAAGATCCATTGCACTGAATATAGCATTGCCTCCTAAAGCAGCAAGACAGTCGGCCTGGTGCGGTAGAGGGTGGGCATCTTTTGTGGTGCGAGCGTTCAGCCATCTGTAATCCACACATATTCGTAAGTCGCCACTCTTCTTCCACACAAGCACTAGTGGTGAGGCCCACTCACTGGAGGATTTGCGAATGATCTCACGCTCCTCCATTTCTGAGAGCACCTGCCTGAGCTTATGATAGTGCCCAGGGGGCACACGACGATAAGGGAGTCTGAATGGCCGATCATCGGACAGGTGTATACGGTGGGAGAAGTCTTTGGCTTTGCCACAATCTAGTGTGTTCTTTGAAAACACCTCTTCGTGTTTACAAACTAGATCTACCAACTGTTCCTTCCAATATGCCGACACTTCACACGAGTCAACATCAAGGTCACCTAACCCAAGCTGGTTCAATCTGTCATGGAGACTGGATTTGGGTAGCTCTTTGTCAGCTGTGGGATCATCCACCTTTTGATTTAACACCTTCACATCACTACAGGCTGACTGTCGGGGGTTGATATCAAAATCCTCAAGGGCCAGACAGGGAAATACATCAGCCACTCTTGAGTTCCTCCTCAGTATTACTGGCCTATCACATGGGTTCAATATCTTGACTGGAACCCACCTATCTGCACTCATTGAAGCTACAACCCTCCCAACTATGATGTTTTTGTTATGAGCTTGAGATCTTGGTGGCTCTATAAGGATAGCACTCCCCTCAGAAACTGTTGTGGTAGCTGGTAATTTTGCCCACACAAGGTGCTCCTGCTTAGGTAAAAGTGTGATGGCTTGGGTGAGTTTAGCTGTTCCGACCATGCTGGGAATTTCCTTGCCTTTCCATCTGTGCAGGCCAGACAGCATATTCAGAAACTGCTCAATTTCAGACTCTCCTGAACTTTCAGGCTGGCTGAGAACACGCCAGTAGCTAGGAGTTTTCTTGAGTTGACTGAGAATGTACTTGATAACGTTGGTGCCCAGAATCATTTGGTCACGTTGTCCAGGGACGACTAGCGTAGGAACAGTGACTGCATGGCCATACACCTCAATTTCTATGTCACAGATGCACTTTGGCTGAACTTGAGCTCCACCACAGCCTACAAGTGTGATGGCTGAGCATGGTTCACTGGGTTGTAGTACGATCCCTGAACTCTTGAGCTTTTGTTCTGCTTCCTCATTCATTGTACAAGCCATGGACCCGCTGTCTAATAGAGCTCTCAGGGAAATCTGGTCCTTTACTAAAACATCTGTGTAGAACAAGCTATCTGCTTTTTCCAATTTCATTACATTTTGAAACAAGATGGCACTTGTGTTGGGAGAATTTTCACAGTACTTTTCGTACACTGACACATCATCGATACTGAGGGTTTGGCCTTTATCACTCACATTGTCCCCTCCCGAATGCGAGTATGCTAGTTTCCCTGGTTGTGTGGCACTGGCTTGGGGTGTAAGGTGGGTGGAGCAACTCTGGGACAGTCTCGTCGCTGGTGTCCACCATCGAAGCAGGCTAAACATCGCTTCTCCTTCATACAGTGTGAGCGGGTAGAATGCGATGTGTCACTACACACTCGACAGGCTACACCACAAGCCCAAGGTGACACATGAGGTACAGCAGGACTGTGGAGGGACTGACTAGTGCGTTCTAGTACCTTTTCCAACATACTGAGGACACGCTCTAATGCATTTGGGCTAGCTGCTACATTTTCAGGGGGGTTGGAGGTGTTATTAGAGACAGATTGAGCTGAACTTACAATGGTATGCTTGTCCTCAGCAGCTTGTTCAGAGCTAACAGCTGCTGCAGCTGATGCAACCTGGACTGTACGAGGTCTTAGCATGCTAGGAGGGTTGCGTGACTGGCTCTCCCTCTGATACTCATCTATGGCCTCCTGAACTTCTTCAATTGACCATTTGATCATGGGTTTACATTTGAAGACGCTGGATAGATCAGGGCTGTTGCAGTTTCGTATAAACATCATAGCGATTTCAGCGTTAATGTTCTCCATCTTACCCCCATTTTGCTGTAGATAGTTGGCGGCCCGCTCTGCAGTGGCATTTAACCGGACCAAGTAGTCGACAGGGCTCTCCTTGTCTTTGGGCCGTGTGGCATAGAAATCGGCAAGTGGCAAGGACGACACAGGGCTATCACTAAAGTAGCGTTTTAACACATCATATATATTCTCAGAACTCACTACTGTGTTAGGGGCGGAGCTGCTCTTAAGTCCTACCTTCACTATGTTCTTAGCCCTACCCAAAAGGTGACTCAGAATTGTGTTTGACCTTTCTGTGTCAGGGCAGCTACTTTTGTGTAGATACAGCTCCATAACATCTATCCACTCCTGGACAGTGTACTTGTCGCTGTCATCCCCTCTGAACATGGGAGGCTCTTTGATGTCTGACCTAACGACTACACTCATCTTGGAGAGGTCGAGTGAATTGTTGAGGCTTTCAGTCTCCCTATTACAGGGTGGCGCTAATGGGGTGGTAGTAACTGGGCTTTGATTAGCTAATATTCGACTCGCAATGGTCTCACCAATTTGGCTCCCAAGCTCCCCTATCAACTCACGCAACTGTTGGGTCACATCACTGTTATTATCCCTGGGAGTTGAACAGGTTGGCATTGCTGGCACATTACGAGGGGTACCCCGTGAACCTAACGGGCTATCCCGGGTCAACTGTAAACCATGTGGGAGACCTATGGTCTCATCTGACATGTGCAGCGCTCTGCCCCTTCCAACCAGTGGGGAGAACACATTAAACGTATCATGACCTCTGCCCCTACCGGCCATGGTATGTGTGTCTAGACAAAAACTCATACACACTATTTTGCAAAAAAAAAACAAACAAAAAAATAATTAATAAAACTGACTTTCAATTTAAGGTGTGATTCATGAAGAACTGTCCATTGACTGTTACTGTTACATCTGCTGCATGGATCCTCTGACCTTGCGAAGCAATACTCCAGGCGTCACAAACTCACAGCTTGACCCCGGCGCTCGGCTGCGGCTGAACATGAAGATCCGGGTCACGGCACCAGTTTTATGTAGCAGACGTAAACAGGTTCGGACAATCAGAGAAGAGTCACACCACAATGGAAAGTCAGACTTCAGGATTTTATTGCTGGAACTGAGCACAAAACATGGGGCAGAGTTAGCATAACACACGCACGCAGGCAGACAGGCTCACACTCTCTCTCCCTCTCCAGTCCAGCGGTCACCATGTGACTGTGTCAGTTTTCCTTTTTTTTTTACATCAATTCAACCAAGTCCAACCCCACATCGAGCACAACAGAGAATCGGTAGAAGAAATAAACAAAACCAGCCGCGGAGATATCACAACCAGAACACACGTAAATATCACACAGTGTACATAAAATGTTAATATTTTGTATTGTAGATAAAATGAAAATATTTTATACTATAAATAAAATGTAAATATTTTATACTGTAAATAAAATATATTACAATGTAAACTCAAGCTAATTTAAACTGGCCAGATAGAGACCTTGGATACCGTATAAAATTATATAGAACACTACACAAGAGGGTATATTTATCACATATGGAGACATATATTAAATCACAATGAGCAACAAGTGGCCACTTTTAGAACTAAATTACTTAACTGACTAAATCCATCAAAACTCTGGATTAAAAACTAGTTGTAAACACTTAACCTACTAGTAAAACATACCTGAGCACAAAACATGGGGCAGAGTTAGCATAACACACACGCACGCAGGCAGACAGGCTCACACTCTCTCTCCCTCTCCTGCACAAGGCAAAAAAACTCATGAGGCACAAAACTGGGGTTAAAAACACTATTTACGCTGTGTTCTCATTAAGAACGGCAATTCAGCTTCACTATGAGGTTATAATACATCCTTCATCAGATTTATAGAGCTCTAAGCTCCTAAAGAGGGACTTTTACACGAGAGAGAGTGAATGCACATCTTACCAGTCCAGCGGTCACCATGTGACTGTGAATAGCCCGGGAAAGCACACAGCTTTCAGGCGTGGTGTAGCGCTAATTAGTGCCCCATGTACAACAAATAAAGGGGGAACCCCAAAAGAAAACTTTTTTTACAGAGAACTGAGCTTAAAACGCATATAATTTTGTGTGAAAGCTTTGAGGGAGTTCACATCGAACTATTAAATATTTCTGCAAGTATCTAAAATAATAATAAAAAAAATTGAAAGAGCAAAAATAATACGGTTACACAGGCAACAGTGAAACGTGGTGGAGGTTCCTTGCAAGTTTGGGGCTGCATTTCTGCAAATGTAGTTGGAGATTTGGTCAGGATTAATGGTGTTCTCAGTGCTGAGAGATACAGGCAGATACTCATCCATTATGCAACACCATCAGGGAGGCGTATGATTGGCCCCACATTTATTCTTCAGCAGGACAATGACCCCAAACATACAAAGTCATTAAGAAATACCTTGAGTGTAAAGAAAGTTCCTCTTACCATATAGGAGCACTTTGTAGTTCTACAAAGACTGTACAGACTCTAGTTCTTCTGTTTTTCTGCATACTTTGTTACCCTGTTCTTCAGTGGTCAGGATCCCACAGGACCACTACAGAGCAGGTATTATTTGGCTTGAGGATCATTCTCAGTACCACAGTGACACTGATGTGATGGTGGTGTGTTAGTGTGTGTTGTGCTGCTACAAGTTAATCAGATAAAGCAGTGCTGCTGGAGTTTTTAAACACTGTGTCCACTCACTGTCCACTCTATTAGACACTCCTACCTTGTTGTTCCATCTTGTAGATGTAAAGTCAGAGATGATCGCTGATCTGCTGCTGCACAGTTTGTGTTGGTCATCCTCTAGTACCAGGTCACAGGACACTGTTGGCTGGTTCTCGGTCTAGCAGCGACACTGAAGTGATTAAAAACTCCAGCAGCGCTGCTGTGTCTGATCTACTTGTATGACCACAACACACTGCAGTGCTGAGAATGATCCACCACCCAAATAATTCCTGCTCTGGGGGGTCTTGACCAATGAAGAACAGGGTAACAAAGTGTGCAGAGAAACAGATGGACTACAGTCTGTAACTGTAGAACTACAAAGTGCTCCTAAATGATCAGCGGAGCTGCTAAAATGAGTAGTGAGTATAGAAATCAGGAGGTGGTGTTTACTCTTTCAAACGCAAGTTACTAATTTAAAACTAAGCAGCAGGTTTCAGGGCCTTTTAGGGGGACTGTTGCAAGTGTTTATACAGTTTGCACTAACAATTTGAATCTGTACAAAGGACAGTGAGTAGTAGTTATTTGTTCATTTGATTTTCAGTAGCTGTTTTAAACAAAGTGGTTTTATTGCCTCTTTTCTCTATTTTGTTAACTATTTGTATGCAGCACCAATGATTTTGTTCTGTTTTAAATCACTAGTTGCAGATGAAAAAACAAATGCTAAAACAAATTCCTAAAATATTTTTAAACTTCAATAAAACTAAGTTTTAGTGCAATTCATAATTTTGCAGAATGGCATATTTAAACATCTGAAATAAGTTCTTTTAATGTGTTAATTTAACTCATTTAGTCAAATATGTAAAAAACGCAGTTAAAAAGATTGCATTATGAAAGGCTGTGTGCATGTAAAATTCTAAAATTTTATTTAAAATTTTTGTACTGATTTGGGATATATGGATGCATGGAATATATTGAATAAATGCAAGTTACAATTCTGTTTTGCGCATTGTTCTATGTTTACATTGACTTAAATTCATTACATGAAGGAAGTTCAACTCATTTTTTTTTTTACTTAAACTTGATTTCTTTGAGTTGGCCTGACATATTTTAAGTTGAATTAACCTAATACAGTTAAGTTGGCCAAACAAAAGTTGTTTGGTTGAACTTCCTTAAAAATACTTCATGTTGATTCTACTTAAGGTCCATGCAGAACATTGCCTTAATTTTTTTTTTCTTTTTTTCTTTTAAGTAAATCCAACACTATATAAATGAACTTTGCTTGCTACATATTTGGCTATAACATACTTTTCAGAATATTTGGATCAGAGTTCTGGTGGAATGGGAGTAAGCTGGAGTGTTTTTTTTTTTGCTGAGTTATCTTTCCTTTCCCTAAATTATCATGGTAGCTCTGGCTTAAAGTGGATCAATGCTGTCCGTGTTTCTGGATTCATGGCTTCAGAGAAACATTAGATTGTGATCTCTGCTGCTGTAATTGACTTCAGTCTGTATATGTTGTGCACAGCGCATCTTGTACAGGATCTTAAATTCAGATTTTCTATTTTTCAATCCAAGTAAGCATTGCTCTCTGTTGGAACCTAAATTGCAAGTATAGAAATTTATTAATGAAATATTGCCTCTGATTTTGCCTGAAAATGTCAATTTAGATATTGGTTAATCATGTACCGTCTGTATTTGTACTCATTAACAGTTTGTTTTTCCCTGTATGTTACATTAATACTGTAATTCTTTAACATACTGTCGTTGCTTCTCTCAGTAAAGTGGGTTCATTTTGTAATGAACACTTATTTACTTCTGCTTTGCCTGTTTGTAACTGACATTTTCAGAATAATACATTCACAGCTACGTTGTTTCATTCTCTAAACCGAGGGTCATTTGCGTATTTTGTTTTCCATTTTTTACTTCCAGGTTTTCACTTTTCTGTTTGTATGGAGCACTGTGTCATTGCTTGTCTCTTTATTTGGAAATTTTTATTTTGCGTGTTTTGCTTCATTTAACCTTAGGTTGGGCCACAGACTGGCTAAGGTCAGAATGTTGTTTTGAGTATGAGTGTACTGTTTGATCATGAGCATCTGTGGTAGTGACTGTTTCTCTGACACAGGAAGGAGTTCATATTGCAGATCATCCAGCAGTTTAAGGCACACTTGATACAGAAGTAGAAGACATGACTGAAATGTTGCTAAGTTTTGAAAACTAAGCATCACAGCTGTACCCACGTGCTCATCAGCAGTTAAAGCGTCAGGTGTTCTGCTATGAGGGTAAAAAAACCCCGAATCTGCCAGCACGATATCTGAATATGGTGATGCATGTGGCTCCAGTAACTAATGCATTGGTGCTTACATCACCTCTCAGACAGCTCAACTCTCTGGGTTTATCGTCCTTTAAAATAACGAATCTGTGTGGATTTTTAACATGCTATAACAGTACAAGTCTCTCTGCTGTACGTGGCAACTCATCAAAAGTCAGTAGATCATATACATACCTCCCTTCATTCAGTAATGACTGTTTGACCTCAGTGCACGGCACATCACCCTTCACGAAAATGTTTTCAAGATCGAGACTGTTCAAGTTGTCATTCTCACTGTGTACAGCAACAAATATAAGGGCAATGCAAGTCCACTGCCCTTCTTGAGAAAATTCATTACTTCCTACATCAGCTTGGCAGTGAGATGCCACGACTGAGGTAACATGTGTCTTCAGAGCGTTTACTGGATAACACTTCTGGGTCGTACCTTTGCTGCGGCTTCTAAATGTCAATACAAAAGGCAATCTTACTAATAAATTAAATGATTAAATATGTCTAAAAAGGTACAAAAGAAACTACAAATAATGCATGCACTAAGTATTACTCAATCAAATATTGTGTGCCTATGTTCTTATGTTAAAACTAAATAACCAAACCCAAAGGCAGTTTGTAGTACTGCAGCATTATGAATGTAAACAAGGCTACTAAACAAACTGCAAATACAAAAATCTTTAAGTATGGAATAATAAAACAATATTAAACTCTTCACACTTTGTAATCAAGTAGGATGTGACTTGATGATCTTATGCTTTACAGTTAAGACAAAAACATGATCAGTTGCCAAGAAATTTGCAGTTACATTACATATCCACATTTGCTGTCCATTTCAACCATTAATCCACTTAAAACAAAACAATAAACAAAAACATCTTTTATCTTTTTTTCTATTAAGCCTCTTCAAAATATAACTCATGTGCTTGAGTATTGTTACAATATGCATTAATAATGACATTTGGACCCTTCCATTTTACCATTTAAAAGCATGTAAGAGACTTTAGTAACATTTTAGTATCAGCTGTATTCTAATTCAAAAGCTCACAGATCACAGTAACATCATTTCTTCTTTACCTAACATTTTTAACATTCAACAAGTTCTTAGGTGACAAAAATACGGTTTTTAACTTTATATGCATTGTAACAAATGACCACACGCAATACTTTCAATTGGCAACGGCGTGGGTGCCTCGTGGTGCTTTGCTAGCTATGGAGCCTAGCTAACTCCTGCTTGCCACCACAGACTCATTTAACTTCATTTCAAACGGTTTTCTAGTGACAAAATACTGTTTAGAGAGGGTTATATACTGGATTACTCTGTTTTTCACAAGAAACATTGAAGTTTTATGTGTTTTTACCTGTAAAAAGGAGAACAATGAAATGACAAACACTCAAGCATCTCGTCTTGTCTACATCTTGATGTTGAATAAACGAAGACGCAGCGAGAGTGCCCCTCTCAGGTTGAAACAGGCATGAGTAATCGATAATCCTTTAAATCCAGTATATAAACCACTACTAACAGAAAACAGATAAAACAGATGAATTTCTTACTGTACAAAATGATAGCTTGTTTTTAATCCAAAATCTTTTTAACTTTTAAAACTAGCTACAATACATGTATGAGAAAAATCAAAGCAGTGAAGATACAAGAAAAAAACTCACAATTTCTAACCCTCTTTTATCCTGTATTAATTTGTATAACAGTCTTTTTGTTCCTTTCAAAGAGCCGATGAATTGCAGTGCTATTGTACTTACACGTTTAACCCTTTACACAATGTGCTTTCTTTTGTATGATGTTCAGAGGTAGACTCATTCTGATTGCATGTCCAGTTGGGACAAACTGCACTTTGCGAGATGGTGCTTTCAGTTTCATGTTGGTTAGACGATACACACTTTCCTGAGCTGGAACCTCAACATTGTGCAGAAAAACACTACCAACCTTTCGCAAATCCTGTTTTGCATCCATATTTCCTTGCCTTGAAGCCTCTTTCTGAGCGCATGACAATAGCAATCCCATCTCTCTCTCTCTGCTTTTGAAATTTAGATGATGTACACAACACAGGAATAGGCATCAACCACAAATTGTATATCCATATTGGCACTCCAGCAACGTAAGAGGTCTCGATTATACTGGTTCACCCACACATCACAAGGTGTTCTCTTTAAAACAACACTGGTTTTCTTTGCCATCCTTAAGTAAGCAGCTTCAAATATTTCTTGATTTATGCCAATTGAAGCAAACAAAGCATCAACAGAGTTAAAGTTGACCTCAGTGTTTAGCAAAGCATCCTTTACTTTTTCAATTATTGCTTCTGCTAAATCTTTTTCTATTTGAGGGCTGATTATGTTTGACGAGTTCTTTTCCTTGTCACAACTCCCATCAGCATCATTTTTAGCATCATCAGTTGTACATCTTATTATAAATGTTCTGTTACTTGGAGGACGTGGGAAATTGAATCTACAGGCTGTTCCCTTTTTTTGCATGTTTCTGGGTGTCATTTGCTGTGTTGTTGTATACCTGAGACAATTTTTTGCATTTCTGTGTCATCTTCTGTTGGCATTTCATGTTATATAATGATCAAGAAATGCAACAATTTCATGCTCTACATTTATGTGAGTCTGAGGAGCATCTTCCACCCAGAACAAGCAGTGAGTATGAGGTGAGCCACGTTGCTGAAATTCTACTCTGTAAAAGTAATCAACAATTTTACCGATTGGCTGTGCTTTCCATCAACAATCCTTTCATTTCCTCCACCATCAAGAGGAGAAAAACAGCAAATTATTAGTGTGACTGTGTATTTAGTTTAGAAGAGTAAAATACAAACACCAACTATTACATAGAAATATTTTAACTTCAGTCCACATCTGAAAACATTTAATTTGAACAAGTTTAAAAAAAATAAAAAATAAAAATTGTTAAGGGAGCATCAATATCCTATGACAAGATAAGCAGAAAATGAACAAAAACTGCTGTTGAGCTATTCCTGAATTTACCAATAACACAAGACTTTCCAATGTTGCAGCCAACAAACAACAAAACCAGACAATCTGCCTGCTCTGTTTTTGAGGCTGCTCAATTCAAAACAGGGTCCAAGGTTGTGCAGCTACCAACCCAACAACACAACAGTTCTCTTAAAAAAGACTTAATTCCTCTTAAATAATGGACTTCACATTGATAAATGTGGGTAAAATACCAACCAACTGAACAGTAACAGTAACCCGCCTGAAGACTGCTGGGATAGGCTCCAGCATCCCCCCGTGACCCTGACGGAGAAGCGGCTTAGAAAATGGATGGATGGATGGATGGATGAATAGTAACACTTTCTCTGTCTGAACTCCTCTGGTGCACCTCCTCAGTCTGTAGGTTCAGGCTCAAAGGCTGTAGGTTCACAAGTGTCTGTGGTGTTGCCTGAGCAAGTTCATTCTCTACCACTTCAACGATGATCATATTTGCTCTGCTTGTGTAAGAATCCTATGGATCGGTATCCTAAGTTTAAGAAAAAATATGCAAAATTATGATACCCTTGTATGCTTATGTAAAAATTCATTTAAGTAAACTCTTTCTGAAACAGTGAACATGTGAAAATGTTTCAGTGCCGCATATCTTTGCCCACTAACTACACACCTGTGATATCACTTTTTGAAATGTTTTATCTACTATGCTTTGTAAATTGGAACACTATCCAGAATATTTTTTGAAAGCCTCTTAGCACAAAGATTTCTGTTAAATGGTGGATCAAGCATCACTGTGAACACTAACACTCTCTGCCAGTATTAATATGATAATCTAAACAATAATATCATTTCAGAGATCTGGCCCAGCTAAATAATAACTACTGACTATTTTTAATGGGTCTGGTAAAGCAGGGAAAGCAGTGAAATGTGCAGGTCAATGTTATATAGTATTAGTATAAAACAAAAATATAATCTGACTACTGGCCCCAAACAATCTTATCCTACAGAGAAAATAAATATATTGCTGTATCTTAATACAGATATAATCAATATGATTATTCCATGATAGGAATTTATGACATAACCTGTTTGATTTCCTCATCAGGAATTCTCAAAGGAGTGTGGATATGAATCAGGGGGGAGACCAAAAATAACCTCCTCTGTCTTCTTTGTATTAATAAGATTATTCTGATTACATCAATCTAATAGCCCATCAGCACCCTACTGAAATACACTATATTGCTAAAGGTATTCACTCACCTGCTGCTTCTACAAACATTAGTGAAAGAATGGGTAGCTCTCAGGAGCTCAGTAATTTCCATGGTACCGTGATAGGACACCACCTATGCAACAAGTCCAGTTGTGAAATTTTCTCACTACTGAATATTCCACAGTCAACAGTCAGTGGTATTATAACAAAGTGTAAGGGATCGGGAACGACAGCAACTCAGCCATGAAGTGGTCGGCCATTTAAAATGACAGGATCAGCGGATGCTGAGGCGCATAGTGCGCAGAGGTCACCAACTTCCTGCAGAGTCAATCACTACAGACCTCCAAACTTCATTTGGCCTTTGGATTAGCTCAAGAACAACGTAGAGAGGTTCATGGAATGGGCTTCCATGGTCGAGCAGCTGCATCCAAGCTTTACATCACCAAGCACAATGAAAAGCACCGAATGCAGTGCTGTTATGCACCACCACTGGACTCTAGAGCAGAGGAGATGTTCTCTGGAGTGACTGATCACGCTTCTCCATCTGGCAATCCAATGGACGAGTCTGGGTGTGGCGGTTTGGCCAGAACAGCAATTGTCTGACTGCATTGTGCCAAATGTAAAGTTGGGGGTAGGGGGGGCAGGGGTGTATGGTGTAGGGTTGTTTTTCAGGAGTTGGTCTCAGCCCCTTAGTTCCAGTGAAAGGAACTCTCCATGCTTCAGCAGATCAAGAGATTTTGCACAATTTTATGTTCCCAACTTTGTGGGAACAGTTTGGGGACACCCATTCCTGTTCCAAAACCAGTGCATAAAGCAAGTTCCATAAAGACATGGATGAGTGAGTTTGGTGTAGAAGAACTTGACTGGCCTGCACGAAAAATTCCTGATGAAAATCCAGAAGAAGTGCTCTAGCGTATGTTTGGATACACAAATGGACCAATGTAGTTACTGCATTTTCGGTACTGTGACCTTGTTTATATGCAAACTGATATGAATCTAATTTACCATACATTGCCTTAGTAGGATCCATAACTATAATTGGCTCACAAGATTTCATAACAATTGATGTCGTTGCTACTGGACGGAAACACTTCCAATCCTTAGGACATGATATTTTAAGTACTGGTGTAATAGGAAATGCCTTCCCTATTCTAGGAATAGTGTGTTTATCTACAGAAAGCTGGAAGACTGCTTGCCAGACTAGAGCCAGTTGCCTTGCAAATGATTTTAGTACAAAAGCACTAATATTATGTGGAGCACTAGCTGTCCAATGACAGTGCCTGAGCAGGAGTTTGAAAAGAAGCGGTGGCTGGTTTCACAGGTCTCGGTGGAAATCCTTTTGTTAGCTTACACCCTCCTAGCGTTGATAGCATTGTGTGACTGGGGTCCTAACTAGTGGGTAAAAATCTAAAAAAAAAAAGAAAAGTGTTTGAGTTGGTTTCCTTGCTGACGACATCCCCATCATGTTCTTCATAGGGTCCCTGCCCCTCTTTGGGTTCTCGGTAGTAAAAGCCTCTTCCAGTCTCTTTCTATACATCATTTTTGCAGAATGCAGTCGAATTCCCGCAATAAATAGAAAGGCCTCAACGTTATGTCCACAATTTCAACACTTCTGTGGAATGTTGTCTCATGAACTGTGTAGAGTCAACACCATCGTTTACTGATGTACACACAGATGCCCCCTCCTTTACTTTTTACTAAACTGGTGCTTCTGTAAAGACATTTCACAAAATTCAAAGCAGTAACTGACATACGCTTCTATCTCCTCCTTCTTGTTGTTTATTGAGTGCAGGTTGGTGAGTATGATAGATGGAAGAGGAGGTCTTGTATACCTTTGCTGCAGGCTTTCTTGATTTCCTCCTCTCTTTCCTCAACTCAATTGGAACAGAATCCACAATCACTTTAGTCCACTTATGTGCTATACTCCAGGAAGATGCAGACGGTAAGAGTCTTAACAGCATGTCTGTCACAACACACAGAGTCGTGTCCCATCACCATCCTTGTTTGACATAGTTCCCACTGATATCGTAGCTGTTGCAAACTGTTTATTTGCACAACACAAACAACAAACAAGACCATGATACTTATGGCCCTCATTTTTCCATATATACATACACAATCACACATACACTTAGGGGCAATGTAGCATGTCCAATTGGCCTAACAGCATGTCTTTAGACTGTGGGAGGAAACCCACGCAGACACGGGGAGAACATGCAAACTCCACACAGAGAGGACCCTGGTCGTCTGGCCAGAGAATCGAACCTAGGCCCTCCTCGCTGTGAGGCGACAGCGCTCCACTCCATTGTGCTGCTCTGTTGGAAAAACATAAACATAAAATGTGGGGTGTGTGTAATGTGTGAAAGCTACATTTTGCAGACAGAATTTAGAAATGATTATCAACTGGAATATTAAGCCAGGATTAGCCCACAAGTGTCGTCTGACATACCTGTATATGTTGGAAGTTCTTAGCATTTACTGGGTGTATCAATGGTGGTGGCAGAAGGTCATTTCCTGCACCTAATGCCACATCAAGCACTTCATTTGGCTCTGCATTCTGTAAGGTCAAATACATGAAACAAGTGACTTTGATGTACAGCTACCAGACAAACTAAACCAAGAGTTAGTCTTTCATTATTATTACCTTTTTGAGATCCTGGTCATTATGCTCAACATTCCACTCAGTTGTTGATGCAAGCTATTAGAAGGACCTTGGATTGTGTAAGATACGGCCTCGGAGTCTGCAGTACTGGTATGTACTGCTCCCTAATTCATTTATTTGTTTGTTTTAATTCCAACCTGCACATGCCTTTTTCAGAAATACACATTTACATGAATGCTAAAATGTACTTGGATGTACACACATTTGAATAGCTTCATACATTCATATGAAATTATAGATCAGATAATCTATAATGCGTTATATTAGCCAAAGCTTTTACATGGATTCTTACACATGAAATGTCTTGTGAAAAAACAAACTGTGATTATCTGCAGAAAAACAGACTAAACTTGAGCATTTTTATTACATGAGCAATTTTTGAGAACATCTTAACATTGGGTCCATAGACAAGCATTCATTTTACAGCAGCCAGTGGCTTCACTGTGATGTCATCAGCACTCTAGCTCTCTCTCTCTCTCACTCACTCACTCACTCACTCACTCACTCACTCACTCACATACATATATATTGTAGCATTTGTCGCCACACAGCTCCATTATGACATCATCAGTGACATCACAAGTGAGTGAAAGCATATAAACCCCACATTTCAGTTCAGCAGCTCATTCTTGATTAATCACTCGTAGCGATAGGTTGATTGACTTATGCTCTAAAATTACCAACACAATGAAGAGGAAAGCGAGTGAAGGAATTGATGACCAGATCCTCGCCCAGATGTTCCTGATCAAGAGGACCCGCACTGATGGTAATGAGGTGAACTTTTCCACCCTCACCTTCCCACAGAAGTTGTGGCACATAGTAGGGAACAAGACCTACAAGTCCATCGGATGGCACCAGTGGGGAACCTGCATCATCATTGATGTAGAGCTGTTCTCAGCTGAAATTCTTAGTCGACAGGGAGAGCTAAAGATCTTTGACACTTCAGTTATGAAGAGCTTCATGCGACAGCTCAACCTGTATGGCTTTAAGAAGATCAGATCCTTGGAGGGCAGGTTAGAGAGCAGCGGTATGGATCAGCTGGAGTCTACTTTTAAGGTAAGATGGCTAAGAATAGAGACCAACAGTTCCCATCCTGGGGGGAGGAGACCTGTACAGTTTAATTTCTCAGTTTGTGGGTGGAAATCACCAAACTGTGCTGGACTCTGGCCCTTCAGGATGAGAACTGGTGAACCCTGGATTAGAACAACTGCAGCTGAATAGATATTAAGCATGTAAACAAGCTGTAACCTATTCACTCTCCATGTTTACCACAGAAAGAAGTGTACTACAATGGATACTTCCGTAGAGAGCACCCTGAGCTCCTCATCCATGTGAAGCGCCGTTTGCAGGTCAAAGCAAAACGGAACTCTGTTTCTAAATCCATGACATTGGCCTGCACCTCCCAAAGTCAGACCCCTCAGTCAGGCCTGATTGAGGAGGAGACCTGTAACACCTCCAAGACCTCCTTGGATCTCAGCTTCAGCCAAGAAGCCATCAGTGATGCTCCACCTGTGACCTCCTCTGTTGATTCCAGCCTGGACTCTACCCTGCAGCAGAGCACCTTGGCTGCATTGATTCCTTCAATGCCACCATCAGTGCTCGCTGACTTGAGCAGCCTGGTCTCCAGAGCACTGGCCCAGCCTTGCCCCAAATGTGGGCACAATCCTCTGTGCTCTGAGGACTCTGGGAAAGTTGGGCATCAGTGATGCTCCATCCCTGACCTCCTCTGTTGATTCCAGCCTGGACTCTATCCTGCTATCTCTTCTGCTGAAAATGACTGATTTGGCCCAGACCATCAGCACAGACCTCCACCTGAATGCTGCCCAGCTGCAGAGCACCTTGGCTGCATTGATTCCTTCAATGCCACCATCAGTGCTCGCTGACTTGAGCAGCCTGGTCTCCAGAGCACTGGCCCAGCCTTGCCCCAAATGTGGACATAATCCTTTGTGCTCTGTGGACAGTCCAATTCACAATTAAAGGATACAACACCAATGTAGCTTTTTAATGTGTCCTTTATTTATTTGTTTTTGGTAACAAAAAGTAATAAATAAAAAGAAATGAGTCAGGAACATTCAAATACATAAAAAACAAAAAAACAAACAAAAAAATATGATTAAAAAAACCATAATAATTAATAAAAGGTATATACATAAGACAGCAAAGGGCTTGAGACTTTGTAAAACTCTGAAAAATACCAGAACTTTCCTAAGCAGCAATGATGAACACTTAAGTCAACCCTTTGAACCACAAGTAGCCAATTGTATAAACCGGTGGTTTATAAGCAGCAATGAAGGTTCTGAGTAACAAAAATGCAGCTTGTCCTTTTTAACAAGTATTTAACAAGATATGATAAACACAAATTATAAACTGCACTTTAATATTATTATTAAGTGCCTTCCTCAAACCCAAAGATACTTTACAAGAAGATCAGAAAATAACAAAATACATAATATACAATAAATAAAACAGTATACACACACACACACACACACACACACACCTAGATCTTTTGATGGGTCAAATTTAATTGGGTCTAAAAAAGTGATTCATTTTGGTTTAATAATGGGATGATGGTTTAATGATCTCTGAAAAGTAAAACTCTGTACACTGTATTTGCATTTGGGTCCAGAGCCTAAAGCCCAGGCTGAATGCACTTTGCCTGTAATAAGAACTGAAGCCTTTTTTCTCAAACTGAGCATCTGCAGTCTTTGAAAGCATGAGAGACTGAACTTGTTAGACGTAAGTGATGTAAGACTTACAGATAAAGTCATTTGTTTAACAGGCAGGCTGGTGTGGATGATTAGTGTCACTTTAGACGCAGACGGTACACAACTGTACATATCAGCCAAGCCTGATGACAAATACAGATTAAAGAAAATACAGAACATGTAAAAGACATGAAAAGCTGGATGTTACGGAACTTCCACCTACTAAACTGCAACAAAACAGAGGTTCTCCTTCTGGGCCCAATATTAACAAGAAATAAATTACCATATATCATTTTAAATCTCGCTGACTTTCCAGTTACACCTGGCTCAGCAGCAGGGAATTATAGTAAACAGAGACGCTGGTGCTGTCGTCCCTCTGCTCGTACGCGGTCACTCAGGTTTGTGGACGGTGGAGCAGAGGGATGCCAAACTGTTTCAGAGCGCTCTCGTGTCCGTGTCTCCTTCTGGTTCTCTCCTTTTAGCTAAGCTGTCATAGTCAGATCTGCTGGAGTCGTTAGCCACACTCTGGAAATGTTCACATGTTTTACATACAAACAGACAGAATAAAACTAATTCCCTATCCGTCTTTTTTCCAAGTATACAACCGCCCACATGTTCGGCCGGACACTGAAGGATGACTGTCGAGCCCTCCTGCTACCCACTTCAGACAAGCTGCCCACGCCCGGCTACCGCCTCCTACCTTGGACTAGCTGCCCACCCTACACTGATGTTTTCATAGACTCCTGGCTATTACTACTACTAATACTACTTTATGTATCCACTCTGCTGTCACTACATGGTGACACAAGAATAGTTTTGGTAAGTTGGAGGTGGAACTCACTCACTTACCCCTTAAGCAGACAACATTTCACAAAACGTTAGCAGTTATAACGCCCCCTTCAAGGTTATAGAAAAGTTATGAGCATTTTTGTAAATGTGATTGTCTTGTGAACTTTCTAAGCTTAGTCACATTTTGGATGTGCTGGTTTGAATTAAAAATCAGTTCTGTTTTGGGTTTGTTCAAATGCTGTTGTTGCCCTGGGAGACGGGGGCAGGACAAAGACTTTTCTCTTCATTCACTTGAACAGAACACAGTTCATTTTGGTTAAGCTCAGTAATAACACTCTTTATTAAGTCTTATTTTCAAATCATATCACTACATTGAAAAAATCTTAAATCCACAACAAAAACAATGAGCAAAAAAGAGAATATGCTCCGTATGTATTTTAACATCTGTGATTGTGACTCAAATGTGGCCTCTCAGCAAGTTTACTGCAACACGATCTATAATAAAGTGGTTCCAATCTTGCATACTATGGACTTGGATCTATCTCCTCAGTCACTATTCCCTTAGCCCGATTTCTTTATTTATAGATGGATTTGATCGATGAACAGTTTTTTTTTAAGTTATCTTTTTTCCATAGAATGTTTTCAAAAGTCTCAACATGGATGTCCTGAACTCATAAAGGTCAAGTGTCAGGCCAAGTACAGTGCCACACGAGCACTTAGCTATGAAGTGGTGGACGGCACAATTGCAGTTCAAGCAGCTAGGTCTATAGCAAACAGTGCCCTGTGTGAGCCCACTTCATTTTTTTGCTAAATTTGCATAATATGCGAAACCTACTTTTGTGAACTAGTCCTACAATTTTCACTCAATCCTCATGTTTCTGGTATCACAAAAGTCAGAAGAGTCTGTTTATCTATAATCAACAAAAAAATCCTGACATTCGAAATAATTGAAACTTCATATGCTTTTTCAAGTGAAGATTGTGTGGATGCCTTTCAATTTCGGTGAGCATACGTCATTAAGGGGCAGGGCAATTGCCAATTAACAGTTTCTCAGCATCCGTGCTTCCAATCAAGGTGAAACTTGGCAGACATCATCTACTACACATATGATAAGTGAGTATTGAAGGCCAAGTTGATACATTGAACACATAGAGACATAGAGGATGTTAAAAATAAATGGAATAGAGGGGACTCTTTTTTCTCTATTGGAGATTGTAAGGCTGATGGTTTAGGTGTTTTATTTTATAACAAACTGTTTAAAATTACAAACTATAGGGAATTAATCCCAGGAAGATTGATCTATGTGGATTGTTTTTATAAAAATAAAAAAATTAGAATTATTAATATATATATACAGCTAAAGATAGAGTAAGGAAAATGCAGCTTTTTAAAGAACTTAGTGTTATTATGTGTAGGTTTTTGTGTTATTGTATGTGGAGATTTTAATACAGTTACAGACCAGAACGATAGACTTACTAATAAACCGTGTGAAATACGACGAGAAGGCGTCTTTCTAAAATCCATGATGCACGAACAAAACTTTAATGATACTTTTAGAATTCTTTACCCTAATAAAATAGATTTTACAAGGTTTAGCTCTACATGTAACAGTCGTATCGACAGAATTTATATAAATAATGAAATCAAAGTGTGCTCATATGAAACTAAAATGCTACTAAATTCTGATCATTTGACTGTAATATGTAAACTTAATTTGAAGGGTGAAATTAAAAATAATTATTGGAAATTAAATATAAATATATTAATAGAAATTAATAGAATAAAATCTCTTGGAATTTTCGCCCGAAATATTTATGATTATGAGAATTATGGGAAACCTTAAAAATACAAATGAAAGATTTCTTAAAAATAAAATCTCGGAAAATTAATTCATATAATAATAAAATATATGATTCAATGATAAGACAATATATTGATTTAAAATGCAAAAAGATAAGAACTGAATCTGAAAATAACGAATTGACACATTTTAAAGAAAATATTGATTTAATGAATAAAAATATATATAATAATATTCAGGTTTTTTATCTGGAGCTAATTCTGAAGAAATCCAGAACAATGAAAAAATTATGTCTCTGTACAAATCAAGAAAAGAAAATTCTTACATCTTATATTTAATACTAATGGTGACGTTATAGCTGATCCAAAAGAGATAAGAAATGTGATTAGAACCTTGTGTGAAGAAATGTACAAAGAAATTAAAATAGACAAAAATATGATGAACAAATTTTTAAACATCCAATTTAATAATAATAATTTGGAATGCTTAGGTGATAAAATTTTAGAAAAAGAAGTCACTGAAGCAATAAAACAATTAAATCCTAAGAAATGTCCAGGTAAAGATGGCCTTCCAGCAGAATTTTATAGTAAAAATATGTGTAATTTGGGCAATTTATTAACACGGGTGTATAATGAGGGAATTGAACAGGGTTTTATGTACAACAGTTTTTATGAAGGTGTGCTCTCACTGCTGTATAAAAAAGGGGATAAAAGGGACATTAATAACTGGAGGCATCTGACTCTGATGAACTTGGACTATAAAATCTTTGCTAAAATCATTATGAACAGACTACATGAGGTTCTGGATGACGTCATCACAGAAGAACAGACGTGCTCCATTAAAGGAAGACGGATGTGGGACAATTTGAGCACTTTAAGAGAACTTGTGTGTGACAAAAACAAACAGTCCTTTTATGTTGTAGCTCTGGATCAAAGAAAAGCTTTTGATTATGTGTCGAGAGAATATTTATGGGCCGTTCTGGAAATGTATGGTTTCCCTTTAAATTTTATTAATATGATCAAATGTTTATACTCTGACTCCAAGGTGCAAGTTAATGTCAATGGGAGTTTGACAGACCAGTTTAAAATTTGTAGAGGAGTAAAACAGGGATGTCCTCTTAGTGCAGCTCTTTACATCGTAGCCATTAACCCTTTGTTTCTAAAAATAAAACAAGACTTGAGATTAAAAGGAGTAAATATTGGAGATAAAAACAATTATAACAGCGTACGCAGATGATGTTACTGTATTTATTAAATCACAAATCGAACTTGACATAATAAGAAATCATTTTAAAGAATATGAACAAGTGTCTGAAGTACAATTAAATATGAAGAAATCAGAGTGTGTATGGATTGGAGATGAAAGTAAAGAATTCCCAATTAATGTTTTAGAAAAAGAAAATATGAAAGTCTTAGGAATATTTTTTAATAATAAAGGATGTGTCGATTTTAACTGGGAACAAAAGGAAAAAGAAATAAAAGATGAAATAGGTAAGTTTAAAAATCATAATTTTAGCTACCAAACCCAAATAAATGTCATTAAAACGTATATAATATCTAAAATAATTTTCTTAGCTTCTATATTTCCTCCTACAGATAAATGGACCAAATTGCAGCCTGCAAAGTTATTGCAGGGGGCATTTACAGACAAGCAGCCTGGGTAGGAAAATTAACAAACTGGAAAGAAAAAAGAGGATGCCACAGATCCAATTTCCCATATTTTAAATTACTGTATTCAGATTTTATTGCAAATCATAAACATCTCAATATAAACTGGATAAACGATCATAGTAAAGAAATATATAAACTAATATGTAACTCTATATATGGTAATATGATTATTTACAAAGATATACAACCAAATAAATATAAAAATGCATGCAATAATATTAACAATAAAATTCTATCAGGAAATCTGAGAGATGTATCGTGGTTAATCTCTGTTAGGAGACTACCCGTAAGAACTGTAGTCAGGTGGAGCTGCTATGTAAAGACTATAAAATGTCCCATGCCAAACTGCAACGCTGAAGAAGCTTTAGAACACTTTTTATTTGATTGTTATAGATCTAAAGAAAGCTTAAATATAAATATACAAATGAATATGAAGACAATAGCATATGGATTATTTGGAAACGCTCTCCCAAAACAACATAAGGAATTATTATGGCTAATCATTTGCATTGTAAAAAGTCAACTGTGGAAAACAAGAACGAAAATGACGATTGATCAAGCTTTTGTGTCCAGTGATATTGTTTTTAGTCATATTATACGGGAACTGAAAAGAAGAAGGACTATTGATACAAAAAAACAAGAAGGTAAGAAATGGGACTTTCTGACCTTTTAAAATATAAAGTCTGTAATTGTTTTGATGTTTTGTATGTAATGATGATGTTTGTTTGTTAATTGTAAACTGTTATACTTTTTGCTAAAATAAAGTTTCTAAAAAAAAAAGCAATTGCCAATTAACAGTTTCTCAGCATCTGTGCTTCCGATCAAGCTGAAACTTGGCAGACATCATCTACTACACATATGATAAGTGAGTATTGAAGGCCAATTTGATACATTGAAACTTATGGCCGCCATCAGCCAAACAACATTTGACAGGCCTTTGACATGCTTAACATTGACCAACCATCATGAAACTTGAAAGGTATCTCTGTATAGTCACTTTCTAACAACCAGTCAAGTTTCAACAGATTTGGCCACTGGGGAGCACTAGTCATGAAAATCACTTAATCATCACATGTTATTAAGACATAAGTACAAATTCGTCCAAAAGTCTATGAGTCAAATGTACAACAGTGTGCCAACAAATTTGCAATTACATTTCAAAAATGCATAGTTTTTAGTCATTTTTAACTGTTTGAACACCATGCTTTGTGAACTAGTCTCTGGCTTTTGATGTAAACTTTTTGAAATTGGTTCTGGAAATATTCTCGAGTGTGTCTAGGTAAAAAAAAATAACAATAAAATTTGGACTTTTGCACCCGTCCTTATGTTGGTTTATCAATTCATCACTGTGGCCATGGCATTGCTCTGTTGATTTGCTATAAGTCAACAGTCTTTGGCCTGATCCTCTCAAAACTTCATGGCTTTATATAAATTGAGACACAGATGAGGTCTGCAAAGTTTGGTCCAGATACGCCTTTAGAAGGGAGCGTTAGCACTCAAACACTCAAAAAAAATGCAAAAATGCTATTACAAGGTTATTACAAAGTTTACGGATAAACAAGTGGTGCTGTTTGATTCTGTTCATTGAACTGAATAACTTTTGTAATTGCTTATTATGTCAGAAATTGCACTTTAGGCTTACAATTTAGGCTTATTCTTTCAAAGACTACCATTTATTATACACAGGTCGAAAGGTCAATCTGAACAAAACTAAACCTCTTCATTGATGGTCCCTGATTAATAATCATATAATAGTGAGAGCTTTTGAGTAATTCTGAATCACTTTTACTTAACTCCTTTATATGAGGAACACTCTTATGGGTACATTAGGACTCATTATGGCAAGGCTTAAACTTTAGGAACAAAACTACTTTGCAAACTGAACTATATCAGAAAATGTAACATCCATCCATCCATCCATTTTCTAAGCCGCTTCTCCGTCAGGGTCGCGGGGGGGAGCTGGAGCCTATCCCAGCAGTCTTCGGGCGGAAGGCAGGATACACCCTGGACAGGTCGCCAGTCCATCACAGGGCAGACACACAGACACAGACAGTCACTCACACACTCACACCTAGGGACAATTTAGGACACCCAATTGGCCTGACTGCATGTCTTTGGACTGTGGGAGGAAACCGGAGAACCCGGAGGAAACCCACGCAGACACGGGGAGAACATGCAAACTCCACACAGAGAGGACCCTGGCCGCCCGGCCGGGGAATCGAACCCAGGCCCTCCTTGCTGTGAGGCGACAGCGCTACCCACCACGCCACCGTGCCGCCCAAAATGTAACATTAGTTATGTATTTTGACATCTATGTGGAGAATGTTTCAACTGCTCTACAAACTTCAAATGGCCAGTGCATACAAAAAGCATGTATCGCTTTAAAAGACCACAGCTCAATAAGTGTAGCTTGTGTACATGTCCCTATACAACTACACGAATTTGATAAAGCAGAACCACAGCTAAATGCTTTGCACAGCTGTACCTTCTTAGATTTTTTGCTAATTTGCACCTCACAATTTGAAGCTGTCATATGAATAGAGACTCTGATAAGTGTGTGTAAATTAAGGTCCAGATTAGTCTTCTGGGGAAGCTAAAGTACTCAGAAACTAATGTAGCAATTATAAAAATCTATCACAATTATATTTTGAAGTCTATTGGTAAAAAATGGTACCATTTGATTCAGGCTTCTGTTCTTATCCATTTCAATTTTATATATTATGTCAGAGATTGAACTCCTTGTTTGGCATTTTGACTTTATTGAAAGACTACAGCTTATTATAGCCAGGAAAAATGGCAATCGGAATATAACTCAGTGAACATCTTTGCTAAAAGGCCCTGATCAGTAATCATAAAATTTGGAGATCTGCTGCTCACGTTGCTTGGAGGAAAGTGGCAACCGTCAGATTGTTATGTCAGGTAACAGACGCCTACGCCAAATAGCATTGCGTTTAGTGATTGGGGGTGGGGGTGTGGGAGGGCTATCCTACCCACCAGGGTCATTTCAGCGTCTGAAGTGGACACTGAGTCATGGTTTCTTTTGTATATGTGAACACGCCAAACAAACTCAAATGGCCCAAAATCGGCCTGTCGAGGTGGTCCCAGTTCAGGTCGCTTATAGTTTGTTTTGTCATTCGATTAATTTATGCATTGTGAAAACAAAACGGTCCCAGTCTGCTTTAGCTTTATGAAACATGAATCCAGTAAGTTGCACTTCCCTCCTGGGACTGTGTGAATTTAACCACGTTTCTGCCTTATATCTTTGAGGTGACATGTTAGTCCTTGAACACTGTGAAGTAGAATTTTGCATGATGACTGAGATGGTGCTGTTTCTAGCACTCTTTCAATAAATGCAGGCATGCTTTGCATCAAAGTGTCAATATCTTCTTTTGCATATATAGCACTTTCTTTGAAATCCTGTATTATGAGTGCATCAAGAGAGGTTACACAACTTAAAGCCACATATGCTTGTCCTGCTGCAAATATCTTTTTAAGTGACACAACAGCCTTTTCCACAATTAGGCCTTGTACTTTATGAACAGTGCAAGCCCAAGCCAATTTCAGAGGAATCTGATGCTGTATACCACCACTTTTCGTTACTCTTTCTTCAGGTTGCACTGGTGTTGCTTTAACCAGTCCAGGTTTTAAGCAAGGATATTTTGCTCTTAATGCTATGCCAGCTTTTTCATTGTCAAATGTAAGATATTTTTGATGGAAAATCCAGATCATTGCTGAAACATACTTCATTAACTATACCAAATGTGCCGTTTACAAGTCCATCTGAAACATCAATTAAGCAGCATTACACGTGTGTTGACACCTATATGCAGTGCCTGTGTCAGACGTGTTGAGAACTGTGGTATGATATCCATGATTCTTTTCCAGTCGACCAGTTTTAGCAATCCTCTCAAAATCCTGGGCATGAATGACAGTAGTATCTGAGCACATTCTGCGTAACATATGCGTGTTGCGGTCATCAATTTCTTCATTAGTTGCATATATATGGAGATCAGTACTGTCTT
This sequence comes from Pygocentrus nattereri, assembly GCF_015220715.1. Classification (NCBI taxonomy): domain Eukaryota; kingdom Metazoa; phylum Chordata; class Actinopteri; order Characiformes; family Serrasalmidae; genus Pygocentrus; species Pygocentrus nattereri. Next base: position 31,514,928 of record NC_051226.1, on the reverse strand, counting down.
CTCCTTCACCCGTTTCACACTGTTTCAGCATGTTAATATCTTGTTCTGGCAAATCCTCACCTCTTTTGTGTTTCCTTAACCGACTGAGCAACTGTGTCTTTTTGTCTCATAATATTTGTGAGCTCAGCCAAAGCAAAATGATTCTGCCATAGATTCACACCTGCATGTTCAGTATACAGAAGTTTTTCCTTTACAGGACCAAGCTGTTAAGTCTCCAACTGCAATTGTAGAAACTTTCCCAAAAGGTGAATAATCCCGTTTGTTAGATCTGTCTCAGGCTGCCATGAATGTAAGCATGAAGATTGTGATCGACCATTGAATTTTCATCATTTATTAAAATCTGCAGGTTTCCTAGTTTATATCTCAGTGAGTTTATTTTATCACTTCCTAGTGGTTTATAAGGCAGCTTTATATCTTTTCCAATGGAAAGGCAGGTATGTATAGTTGCAGCATCAATGTTGTAGGCACTAACACCCATTGGAGCTGGTAATAATACATGAATCTCTTCAGGATTATCTGACAAGTGAGACAGGATGCAACATGCTTCATAATGTAATGCCTTAATTAGCATAGACTTTCCAACACCACCAGGACCAGATATAAATCCTCGAAAAGGCTCAGGATTTTCACCATGTGTCCTTTGTAAACACCACTGATGAATTTTATAAAAGATTTCAGACTATTTCTCATTAAGTGAACAAATCAAATCCATTGCTTGCTGCTTTGGCATACAGTAAGGATTATCTTACCATGCACAAGTTGATTTTGGTTGTAGGTATGGTATCACATCACTATCTTCTCCCATATCTGTTGTTTGATATGACTTGCTAGCAAGGCACTCTAAGCGTTGAACTTCACTCTCTGGACAGATTTGTGTCCATGCATTTTCTATTACCCCATGAATCTCTAGGTCTTCTTGAGCCTAGTCTATGATGTCAGCTGTGTCAAACATTGTAGACTCAAATAGGGCAATCAGTTTTAGTCAGCAAAGTTCATCACAAAATTTGACATACCCTGTTTCATACAATTCCTGATGTGTTGAATTTGGATGGTTTTAACTGACAATCCAAATAATGAGGCAAAAAGAGCTGCAAAATGCTTTGATAATATTTCTCTGGATCCTTTGTGGTTGAAAACAGAGCATACGGAATCACAGCAGGATCAGTGAGTGTTCTTTTCTTTACAAATGCTAATCCTTGGTCCAACTTTATGTTGTCTGTGGATGAGCCTCCAGATTTGGACAATACTCTGTACTCAGATACAAAGGATGCCAGACACATTTTAGCAAATGCTTCACTTTTTGGTCTCTCTTTGTATCTGTCAGTGATACTGGTCATCCAGATATTCAGTCTTTCATCACTGCATTCTGCTTTCTTTTGTATGACGTTCAGAGGTAGACTCATTCTGATTGCATGTCCAGTTGGGACAAAGTGCACTTTGCGAGATGCTTCATGTTGGTCAGACGATACACACTTTCCTGAGCTGGAACCTCAAGATTGTGCAGAAAAACACTACCAACCTTTCGCAAATCCTGTTTGGCATCCATATTTCCTTGCCTTGAAGCCTCTTTCTGAGCGCATGACAATAGCAATCCCATCTCTCTCTTTGCTTTTGAAATTTAGATGATGTACACAATACAGGAATAGGCATCAACCACAAATTGTATATCCATATTGGCACTCCAGCAACGTAAGAGGTCTCGATTATACTGGTTCACCCACACATCACAAGGTGTTCTCTTTAAAACAAAACTGGTTTTCTTTGCCATCCTTAAGTAAGCAGCTTCAAATATTTCTTGATTTATGCCAACTGAAGCAAACTAAGCATCTACAGAGTTAAAGCTGACCTCAGGGTTTAGCAAAGCATCCTTTACTTTTTTCATAATTGCTTCTGCTAAATCTTTTTCTATTTGAGGGCTGATTATGTTTGACGAGTTCTTTTCCTTGTCACAACTCCCATCAGCATCATTTTTAGCATCATCAGTTGTACATCTTGTTATAAATGTTCTGTTACTTGGAGGACGTGGGAAATTGAATCTACAGGTTGTTCCCTTTTTTTTTGCATGTTTCTGGGTGTCATTTGCTGTGTTGTTGCATACCTGAGACAATTTCTTGCATTTCTGTGTCATCTTCTGTTGGCATTTCACGTTACATAATGATCAACAAATGCAACAACTTCATGCTCTACATTTTTGTAAGTCTGAGGAGCATCTTCCACCCAGAACAAGCAGTGAGTATGAGGTGAGCCACGTTGCTGAAATTCTACTCTGTAAAAGTAATCAACAATTTTACCGATTGGCTGTGCTTCAGACAATCATGTCTTTAAGAGAACAGTGGAATCGATAGTCAAACATTCTGGCAGCTGTCACTGGGTTGGTCTTCAACAGACCGCATCGTTCTGACCAGTCAAGCTCATCAATTGCTACTTCTTTTCTCTCTTGTTTCAGGATTGTTTACAGTTGTTCAGGCCATCGCAGATCAGCAGAGAATGAACAAAACCACGTAGGAATATCCAGCTTCCTCACCATGGCAAACAAGTCTTTCTGAACACTTTGCCACAAAACAGGCATGCCTCTTATGGGTTTGAGGAATTCGTAGCCCTCAACATAATTCAAAATTCTCTGTAGTGATTCTTTGTTAGTCAACCTTTCTGAGGTAATGTGAGTTTGTCTTTGTGTGTCATATCCTTTCCTCACAGCTGTCTTTGTCTGTGCTGTCTTCATTGACATGTTCCTCACATTCATCATTGTGCTCTTCAGCTTTACTTAATGGATTAATCCAATCATTGTTAAACTGCTCATCACTGTAGAATTTGTTATGCTCTTTGAGGTACATCAAAGCATTCTTAATGTTTTCTGGCCATACAAATTAATATTCATAGTGCTCTTTGTATGTTAATTTCCTCTTTAGTTTCACACAAATCATGAGATCAGCATTTTCTGATCTTGGGTGACATCTGTAATGTTAGGTGGTACACACGTTACTGGACCATGAACAACATTTTGCCCTCCTTTTGGCAAACACACAAGTCTCATGAATGGAATATGCATTCCAACCAAATGCTGGTCTAGAGAATTTAATCTGTGTAACTTGGGAGGAATTGGCTCTAGTGACAGGTTGCAGACTTTGCAACGCTCTTTTATGGCATTTTACCACTTAGAATCTTTCTTTGACATGTGTAGCAAATCCTAGTAGAGTGATCCTGCAGGGCCAGTTGTCTTTGTGCAGTCAGCTGTGCAGGTGTCATTGCATGTATGTAAATAGGTGTCTGTAATGCACTTTTCTGCCACTGATGCAATGTGGGGTTTTTTGAGAAAATCTTTTTTGGCATTGTAGCACTTGATTTTTGAACAGCATTTGATGACATACTGAACAGACATGTTCAAGTCCTGTTCTTATTTTCTGCCTAAATTGTTCAATAACATTCTATTTCTTTCCTTCATTTTACTTCATTATTTCGTCTTTCTACATTTCGGACTTTAGTGGCATTAGCATAAAAGTCCACACAACTTTGTTTTTTAGCTGCTTGGTACTCTGGATCTGTATGGTATGCTTCAAAACAATGTGTTTTAACAGCTTCCCTGTGACTTTCATTTGTGACATATTTGCAGACACTTAGCTCTTTGACATGTTCTCCGTGTTCCAGGTTTGTGGAATACTTGCTTATACTCTGTTCCTTGATACGTTCTCTATATTCTAGGTCTGTAGCATACTTGGTGATGCTCAGGTCCTTCTTTTCTTGCTTATACTGTTCATTTGTTCTGTATTCATCAGCACTCCTTTTCATGACAATGTTTCTGTAAAGTTCATCCTTATGGTATCGTCTCAAGCTGTTCTGAACTTTCTCCTTCTTCTTCTGTTTATTTGGCTCATTTTGTTTTTGCTTTTTCGTCTTGCAAGTTCATGACGGGTCGAGGCAGTTTGGCATTTTGTTGTTGCAGTACTGTGAGCACAGACAAGCACAGGTTTCTGTACCATTACACTTGACACATATAACCACTTCATAATGGCACTGATTACAGTGTATCAGGTAAATTCCTGCTCCTTGATCATAACGTTGTGTGCCATGATGACATGTTGAGTATTTTAGTAATTTATTCTCAGTGTAGGTAAATATCAACACCCAGCAGAAGCTTGGATTTCCACTTCAGTAGCCCAGGTTCCCACGTATTTCATCCGTGAAGTAGCTACATAATGGATTCATTTTGGATTAATTTGGTATCATATGTGTAACAGCAGACCGTCTGATTTTCCCATGTTCTTTCTCACTTACAATCACTGACACTGACAAACACCTCCGCACTGCGGCCGTCCCGTTTAGCTCATTCATCTGCCAAGACTTTAGTTTCATTTTTACATTCATGGTATTTGGCTGACGCTCTTATCCAGAGCGACTTACAATTGGATTATTTTACACAGGGAGGCAAAGGTAGTGTTAGGAGTCTTGCCCAAGGACTCTTACTGGTATAGTGCAGGGTGGTTACCCAGGCAGGGGATTGAACCCCAGTCTACAGCATAGAAGGCAGAGGTGTTCCCCACTACACCAACCAACCAAGTTTCAGTATTTACCACAGCTACATGTTCAGCATTAGGTGCTGTGCGTTTACATTTCACTGCGTCACTGTACAGAAACAGTCCACTGGATGTGCAACACCACCCATCTGTGGGCTTTCCGTAACGTCCGTGACTGAAACACCGTTACCTTCGGGGCGTGTGTTTCCTGCGTGCAAAACACGAGCCCTGTTTGATGACAGCACATGTATTCACTCTCACAGTAAACAAGCATCAAACTGTGACAAAACTTATTACTGCTTCATCATGTGACATATACACACCCTGCATTTCCCCATATTAAAATCTATTTCCTTCAGGTTTTAATCAAATATTGGGGTAGCAGAGCAATTGGTGTAATTCTTCCCACAACACTTTCAGCAATTAATTGAAGCACTGTGTTTATCTTGGTCTATGGACTACCACTGTCCATCATGTTACAGAATTTAAAATGTAAAGCACACTCAGGTACTCCAGAATCAGAAATGAACGTCACTAGTCAATAATACACCAGGAGAGGAAAGTAGGTATTTTGCAAACTCTAGCTGTTGTATATTCTTAATGGATATTCAAAATAATGTCTCTGTATGCAGTAAAACTAATATATACAATAATTACTAATCATTACAATAATAATAATTTTATTATTATTATTAATAAATACCTAGACATTTCTGATACCTTGATACTCAAATACATTTAAAGTATTATTTTTGTCCGTCAGGACTACATACTTTTATTTCAATATTTTGTAATTTTTTTTAGATCTGTACTTTGCATCTCCTCTTTTTACAAATGAAAACCACTAAACTGCACTACAGAATACATCAGATCTTTAACTGTAGACCTTCTATTTAGTATCTTGTCCTTTCTAATCAGTAGCAGGTAATTCACCAATCCATTATATCTACACTTCAGTTAAATTCAACCCAGAATAAAATCCAGCATCTTAAAGTAGATGGAGGATCCAGAGTCCACAGACATGTGAGCTACATGTTCACTGTACTTGGGAAAGTAACATGGCCATCCTGTAAGACATGTGATTGTATCATACAATAAACAGGAAATGCTCTTTTAACAGACAACAGAAAAAAACATGAGCAGCAGCTGCTGTAATGTAGTGGGTAACACAGCTGTCCTTGCAGCAGACTGGAATGCAACCACTCACCTGGGCAAGCACACAAATTTAAGTCAGGGTTGAGGGGGATACTGTACACATTTCTCAAAGCCACCACTCTTCTTTCTTGCGTAGCAGACCAAGCATAACAGTAGTGACAGGTTGTTCTCAGAAATTGCTGCACAAATTTGCAGTGACTCATACACAAAGGGTCATATGTATAAACATGTGCAAACAATGCACTGAATGTGCTCTGATGTAATAAAAATATGCAAACACAAAGCATCCATATTTAACATTAGATTTACTCATCATGCAAACTTCACTTTGCCTTCCCCTCCAAGTGCAAGGGCCCATGAGTGATGAATCATGCAGCAACTACTGGAATGTAGCCAATAATTTTATAACAAAGCACATACAGTATATGAGCTCTATATGATGAAATGTTCAATTGTTGTACAAACAATGCAAGTATACACTACAGGAGCCATACCATCAAGAACTTTTTCCATTCATATTTTTCTATTAAATCAATATACTTTACCCTTAGTATACTAAAATACATACACTATATATATATATATATATATATATATATATATATATATATATATATATATATATATATATATATATATATATATACATATATACATATATATATATATAAAAGCTTCTGATCCAACCACTGTGATTTTCTTGCTTCAAGGTGTTCCTGAACACAGAAAAATAGCACATTTAAAACAAAACTGTCCTGTCCATTTTCAAGTTCATAATATCACATTAAAAAAAATATTACACATTACAATCTACATTATTAATACCATTGCTGTATACACACAGTTCCAAATGCACAAGAAAATTCTCTTGGCTTTGCTTAATTAATTAAGACAATGTTTTTGTATGCACACAATCAAAATGCTTGTAAAAATACAGACAGAACTTTTGTGAATAGAACTTAGATAAGGTCAGCAGCATCGCAGCATATTATAGCTAGCAGTCAATATGAATGAATAAAATCTTTACCTAGTACATTTTAGGTTTCAAATAAAACCCACAATGGGGCTTTTGTAATTTCAGAACGTTCATTTCAGCTTAATTTCAGATGTGTGCCTCTTTTTGGCACACAAGTTCCTTCACCATCTCCATCTCTCTTTCGTCACAGTTTTTTCCACTGGTGTTTGTGTAACTTCCCTTTCTGTACCATACCTCTGAATAGTGACTGTCCATGTGGTCACGTATGGACACAACCTAATGTTGCTAATGCATTAACAGTGAGCGTTGTTGCTGTGATTACTGAAACTGTGAGTTAGACCAATATTAAGTTAACTCTTGCAGTTCATTGTTACATACCAGTACATTATATACAAAATTCATACATTTGTATACATTTTAAATGGTATACCAAATAACCAATGGGCTACCGCTGCTCACACCCTGTATAAATAAAAATAATGTGTGTGAACAAGATCCTAATATGTGGCGCAGGACATTGTAAGGCATGATTCTATTCCCACAAGATAACACAATAAACACTGGCAATATGAGTAAAATGATGTATTTTGGGCTGTAATGCCAAATATACTCAAGTACATAGTAAATGTGATTCAAGTTTTTCTCCGAGGTTCCAACTTCAAAAAGCAGCTACCTTTAAGTTCAGTTAAACATAATTCCTCCCAAATTAAACCAAATACACACAGATAAACACTAATGAGAGATTATTCTGACTTCAGACAGTTTTCTTTCATACATGCATATAATTTATTATATATATATATATATATATATATATTCACACACACAAAGAACCATTACATGAACATTGATATATATAGAATGAACATTAATATATATTTAATAAACAATATATATGGAATTAAAGTCTCTGTTGCAGGGTTGAGGATGGCAAACAAAAACTGCATCAATAAATGGCCATTAATAAACTCCAGGTGGAGCTTAAAGGAAGGGAATTCTGATAAAGTGACCGTTATGTATACACAGTGATCCCTGGGAGTGAGTGATCTGAGAGTGGCTGATGTATAAGGTGAGGCTACAGATGGGTGGACCTTCAATAAATGCATAATTGGACATGGTGCAGAAGAAAGGGGGCGGACATGGGCTGGAGGTTAGGGAACTGGCCCTGTGACCTGAAGGTTGCCAGTTCGATCCCCAGTGCTGACAGTCCATGACTGAGGTGTCCTTGAGCAAGACGCCTAACCCCTTCACATATGGGTTAAACGCGGAAGTGAAGTTTCCCCGTTTGTGGGATTAAATAAGCATCACTTAAACTTGGAGTAGATGAGGCCCTGATTTCTGTTTGAAAAATGCTCTTTTACTGAGAGGAAGGGAAAACAATGGAACTTGAAAAGCAACTGAAAATTGAGGTCGGTCACTCCTAGCCCTACTCCTTCTTCTGATGGTCACCAAACACTCTCGCTAACTCTGAGCTGAACAAAATAACACAGTAAACACACACACACACACACACACACACACACACAAACATATTGTAACTGAACATCATAAATATATGAAAGAACAAGGTAAACAGTCTGTTTAGCAGGTGGGGGAGGCTCAACGCTACAACACTGAAAGGGTTAACTCTGCTCTAACTCTGCTCTAAGCAGACTTTGCAGCAAGCATAGCTACTGTCCTTGGCAGTTTTGCACAAACAACTTGCTCCTCTTATCGGGACAACATTCTGTCCAGAACCATTTGTTCTCTTTCGTAGGTAAGATTATCGTACACAGAGCAGAAGCCCCCCTCCTTTGGGCAGTTCTGGTGGTCCGTGAGTGTCAGCTTAGCATTTCATGACTGTTAGACAACTTATTTGGGTCCACCCTGTTTGCTTGTACGCAACAGGGCAGGACGTGTTTGTATAAAAGAAGGAGTGCCCTTCTTTCTTTGTGCAGAAGACTTAATAAACTCTTTGATTGATTAAGAGAGTTGTTCTGTCTTCCTGCACCGAGCGCTCCCGCTGCAACTGAGACTTTCCACAGGACAGGTGATCCACTCTCTGGTTCCTCTTCATGAACGGACCAAAAACGGCCGGTCCTTTCAAATGGTGACTCCGACGTGTTCTCTTCACCCAGGTAAGTCCAATTAATCGTTTTTGGACCTCTACCTGGTTGTCGAGATCACCTGGGTGTTCAGAGCGAACCGACCCAGCCCTGTCGGGTGGGCGGGAGTACGAGAGTGAGAGTAGAGAGGGTACATTTAAACCTAAGCGCTTAGTGGGAGACAGGGAACGTCCTATAGTGGAAACTCTCAGTACAGCTCTCACTGTATTTTTCCATACTGGGCACGTCGTTCCAACCAGAGCCGGAAGAGACACCGGCTGCATGGATGCGTAGATGTAATTTGGGCTATTATGTTGATCCATTTTTGTCCAACCTAGCTGGTTGGACCGAAAGTAATCCGCAAATACCCGCATACCCCAGGGATTAATGAAGGCATAGGGGATCCCGGATGAGACCTATCTTACATGAATGAAAGCTATAAATCGTGGTATGACATGAAAAAGGTGTGGGATGAACTGAAGAAACTCTCTTTATGTGTGTGAAGTTTGGTTTTACGCCATCTGCGCTCAGCCTTTCTGCATTCTCTCTTTTGGGTCTGTGCTGCTACAGTGATGATATCAGCGGTACATGTTTTCAAAACAAGCATGGACCCTGTGTCCCAATTATCTCTCCCATTCCAGTTCGTATCAGAAGCAGAAAGAACAAGGAGTTTAGGTCAGATACTGTGAATACATCCAATCTGCAGTATGTTGGAGGTAACTCACAGTCTTTGAAACAAAGTGCACAGGTTATTAAGTTAGCTCTACTGAATATTAGATCTCTTACAAATAAGTCTTATATAATTAATGATTTAATTACAACTCACAGGCTTGATTTCATGCTTTTAACAGAGACATTAAATTCATATAGTGCTGATATTGTGTTAACTGAGACGGCTCCACCAAACTTTAACTTTTTTAATGTTTCATGCACCGGCAAGAAAGGTGGAAGTGTAGCAATGCTGTTTAATGATACTTTCCAATGCAAGCAGTTACCACTTGGTGATTTCACATCTTTTGAATATTTAGATGCGATTTTAAAGGGGGCACAAAGAATATTATTAGTAACTGTCTACAGACCTCCAAGGTACAATGCTAGTTTTATTGATGACTTCACAGATATGTTATCTTTTATTTCTACTGAATTTGATCATTTTGTTATTGCTGGTGATTTTAACATTCATATTGATAATCACAAGGATAATTACGCCAAAGAACTTGATGTACTTGAATCTTTTGAACTTTCTCAGCATGTGACTGGAAGCACACATTGCCATGGTCACACTTTGGATGTGGTTATCTCAAAGGGTCTTAACATTTCAGCCTCTATTAAGGATGTTGCATTGTCTGATCACTGCTGTGTATTTTTTTTTTAAATGTGGACAATCCACAGCAGTGCCAGGCAAGTTAGGTTTAAGAAAAGACAGATAAATAACAGGACAGCTGCACTTTTTGTTACCAAAATGTGCTCTTCCCCTTGCCAACCATCTGAATCATGACCTTCCTGTTGTGTCTCTCAATGTATCTGGTGTTGATTATAATTTTCTCATTGATACCGGCGCCACGCTCTCTTCGCTATGAGGGGCTTTTATCATCTAGAATCACTAGCTCTGTGGGTATTACAGGACAGCCCTTCTCATCTCCGTATACGCCCCCACTTCTGGTTGTATGCGACGCAGTGCGATTTACTCATTCTTTCGTGTTCATGCCAGATTGTCCCTTTAACCTTATGGGGCGGGATTTAATGAGTAAACTTGGTCTATCCCTATCCTTTTCTGGTTCGCGCATGACCGTGTCTACGGGAGATTTCAATCGCGATCTCAACATCGCCAATAAATCCTTTAAATCACCTGTGTCTGCTCTGCTGTCTGTCTCACATGCCATAGAGGTTCCTGAGCCTCTGCGTTCCATACCACACACTGTTTGGGCTGCACATAGGGATGATGTTGGCAGGGTTGACTGTAAACCATATGAGGCTACTCTAAAAAGCCCCACTCCTGTTTTTGTTAAACAATACCCTTTGCCCGAGCACAAACTGTGTGGTATAGACTCTATTCTACAGAAACTTCTCTCTTTAGGTGTGGTCGTCCCATGTCAAAGTGCGTATAACACACCGATTAACCCAGTCCCCAAGCCGGACGGTTCTTGGCGATTCACTCAAGATTTTCGACGCCTTAATGACGCCATCGTGCCTATCGCCCCAATTGTGCCTGATGTCTCTTCGATATTGACCTCCATTTCGTGTCAACATGCATTTTTTACTGTTTTAGACGTTAGTTCTGCTTTTTTCAGCATTCCTGTTGAACCTGACACCCAGCCGATTTTCGCTTTCACTCATCGCCAACGCCAATACACGTGGTCTCGTTTGCCGCAAGGTTTCTGCGACTCGATTGCGGCGTTCGCCGCGTCGCTCCGAGACCTCATTTCTGACCTTTCCCTCCTGCAGTGCTCCTGCAGTATGCAGATGACCTTCTGATTTCGGCCCCTGACAGCTCCACGTGCACTGAGGCATCTAAACTGGTCCTCATGCGCTTGGCTACACTGGGCTTCAAGGTTTCACTAAAGAAACTGCACACATACTCGCAGACTGCAAACCTTGGGGAGTAGCTGGCCACCGCCCTTCTTTGTCGAAGTCGTAGTTTTCCCAGGTGAAGCTTACAGAGAAAACAATGTGAATATATATGTGTATATTATTAGACTTTTTCAAAATTCGCTTTCAGACACCCTATTTGTTTTAATCATTTTGCTTGAAGAGGAAGAGACTCACCTCTTTGGTCTTTGATGGGTTGACCCTTTGTGTTGCGTTAAGGACTGAGCTAGCTGGGATGCTGAATACAGTGCCAAAAGGTGGCACCTGCTGGCTCGTTTGTCTAGGGCTATGATTCTCGTGTAGGGTGCGAAAGGTCCTGGGTCCAAATCCCGGACGAGACCTGCTTTTAAAAAGAAAAGTAAAGCTTGAACTGAGAGGGTAATCCTACACTCTCGTCAGTAAGAAAAAAAATCAATTGAGTTGGCGAAACCAGCAACCTGTGTGTTGGCTCGTTGGTCTAGTGGTATGATTCTCGCTTCGGGTGTGAGAGGTCCCGGGTTCAAATCCCGGACGAGCCCAGGTTTTAAGGCAACTTCCCTTTACTTGCCATGGGTTTACAAATCATCAAAGGTGTGTTCGGCTTGTGCTGTAGCCCTTTCCTAAATCCAGGTTCCTGTGGCTATTTTCTCCTTCTGCATCACCAAGTTGATAGTCTGCATACAACGCAAACTTGAGGGAAAGTAAAAATGCCACACGGCCCACACTGTTCATGGTAAATGACAACAGCAGGATGTATTCAACAAGGACTTTTGCAGAGGGTTTGACAAGTTCTGGTTTCTAAGCCCAGATGAGCCGTAGTTTAAACACGATTTAGAGAGCGTTCCTCTTTCATGGGTTGGTCATTTCTTTTGGTTTGGGGAAAACGCCAGCCGAGATGATGACTGTATGTACGAAGCTTCTGCCTATAGGCTTCTTGGTCTAGAGGTATGATTCTGTATTTTACAAAATGGCACCATGCATCCAAATTCCAAACCATCGCTCAGGGTGGCTCACAGACAGACATAATTTGCTCACATACTCACACACTGCAAAGAAACTGACTACCATGGATGCCGCCCCATACAGAATTCCTGACAAACCATTTTTGGGCAATAACAGCTTCCTGGATGCATACGGAAGTCTGACAAGGATGTTGGAGCAAGACTACAGAGGTACAGCACTTCATCAAAAACAGGATGAGTTCAACAAGGATTCTTGACGAGGTTTTGACATGTACTGGTTTCTAAGCCTGGACATGGTTTAAACATGATTTGGAGAGGATTCATCTTTCATGGGTTGTTCATTTGTGTTGGTTTGGGGGAAAATGTCAGCCTGGATGTGGACTGCAAGGTGGAAGCTTCTGCTTGTTAGTCCAATACTATGATTTTCGCTTAGGGTACGAGAGGTCCTGGGTTAATATCTTGGGCGAACACTGACATTAGATTTCATGTAGAGCAACAGCTGAAATGTCTGTTTTCATTCTTTGTTTTCAAGATGCAAACATGCTGCCGAGGACATTGAGTGTGGCAGAGGAATGTCTTTATGTTGTTCTAGGGGTATGGTTCTTGCTTTGGTTGAGAGAGGTCCTCATTTCCAATCTCAGACGAGTCCAAGTTTTAACTTCATTTGTCTCTAGTTGGGCTGCATTAATAAATATGGTTGCTGTCTCCCACATGAAATCCAAGCAATATAGGAAATAGTACACATGTTCCCACATCTATCCACCTTGAAAACTCTGAGCTTTTTCTCTTGATATTTAATCAATCATGTCATTGCTGATAGATAAAATCATTTCTGAGCACAAGAAAGTTGAGGAATATGTTTTAACTTTGCAGGTGTCATTTTTAAGATGTTCAGCATCACCATATATGAACTTTGACTTAAACAGTAACTTTGCAAACAAAAAAAAAGAAAAACTTTGACAAGAGGAGTTCAACAACCATTCTTGCTAAGGTTATGAAAGGTCCAGGTTCAAGCTAAAAGCGGCAGAGTAGTAGGTGTTAATGTGTCCTACGTAGTTCTGAGTCAGGGTCGGTAGTTTCCAAAATGTCACCGTACGTCCAAATTCCAACCATCTCTCAGGAAGCCTCACAGACAGACATAAATTGCACACATACTCGCAGACTGCAAACCTTGGGGAGTAGCTGGCCACCGCCCTTCTTTGTCGAAGTCGTAGTTTTCCCAGGTGAAGCTTACAGAGAAAACAATGTGAATAAATATGTGTATATTATTAGACTTTTTCAAAATTTGCTTTCAGACACCCTAAATGTTTTGATCATTTTGCTAGAAGAGGCAGAGAATCACCTCTTTAGTCTTTGATGGGTTGACCCTTTGTGTTGCGTTAAGGACTGAGCTAGCTGGGATGCTGAATACAGTGCCAAAAGGTGGCACCTGCTGGCTCGTTTGTCTAGGGCTATGATTCTCGTGTAGGGTGCGAAAGGTCCTGGGTCCAAATCCCGGACGAGACCTGCTTTTAAAAAGCAAAGTAAAGCTTGAACTGAGAGGGTAATCCTACACTCTCGTCAGTAAGAAAAAAAATCAATTGAGTTGGCGAAACCAGCAACCTGTGTGTTGGCTCGTTGGTCTAGTGGTATGATTCTCGCTTCGGGTGTGAGAGGTCCCGGGTTCAAATCCCGGACGAGCTCAGGTTTTAAGGCAACTTCCCTTTACTTGCCATGGGTTTACAAATCATCAAAGGTGTGTTCGGCTTGTGCTGTAGCCCTTTCCTAAATCCAGGTTCCTGTGGCTATTTTCTCCTTCTGCATCACCAAGTTGATAGTCTGCATACAACGCAAACTTGAGGGAAAGTAAAAATGCCACACGGCCCACACTGTTCATGGTAAATGACAACAGCAGGATGTATTCAACAAGGACTTTTGCAGAGGGTTTGACAAGTTCTGGTTTCTAAGCCCAGATGAGCCGTAGTTTAAACACGATTTAGAGAGCGTTCCTCTTTCATGGGTTGGTCATTTCTTTTGGTTTGGGGAAAACGCCAGCCGAGATGATGACTGTATGTACGAAGCTTCTGCCTATAGGCTCCTTGGTCTAGAGGTATGATTCTGTATTTTACAAAATGGCACCATGCATCCACATTCCAAACCATCGCTCAGGGTGGCTCACAGACAGACATAATTTGCTCACATACTCACACACTGCAAAGAAACTGACTCCCATGGATGCCGCCCCATACAGAATTCCTGACAAACCATTTTTGGGCAATAACAGCTTCCTGGATGCATACGGAAGTCTGACAAGGATGTTGGAGCAAGACTACAGAGGTACAGCACTTCATCAAAAACAGGATGAGTTCAACAAGGATTCTTGACGAGGTTTTGACATGTACTGGTTTCTAAGCCTGGACATGGTTTAAACATGATTTGGAGAGGATTCATCTTTCATGGGTTGTTCATTTGTGTTGGATTGGGGGAAAATGTCAGCCTGGATATGGACTGCAAGGTGGAAGCTTCTGCTTGTTAGTCCAATACTATGATTTTCGCTTAGGGTACGAGAGGTCCTGGGTTAATATCTTGGGCGAACACTGACATTAGATTTCATGTAGAGCAACAGCTGAAATGTCTGTTTTCATTCTTTGTTTTCAAGATGCAAACATGCTGCCGAGGACATTGAGTGTGGCAGAGGAATGTCTTTATGTTGTTCTAGGGGTATGGTTCTTGCTTTGGTTGAGAGAGGTCCTCATTTCCAATCTCAGACGAGTCCAAGTTTTAACTTCATTTGTCTCTAGTTGGGCTGCATTAATAAATATGGTTGCTGTCTCCCACATGAAATCCAAGCAATATAGGAAATAGTACACATGTTCCCACATCTATCCACCTTGAAAACTCTGAGCTTTTTCTCTTGATATTTAATCAATCATGTCATTGCTGATAGATAAAATCATTTCTGAGCACAAGAAAGTTGAGGAATATGTTTTAACTTTGCAGGTGTCATTTTTAAGATGTTCAGCATCACCATATATGAACTTTGACTTAAACAGTAACTTTGCAAACAAAAAAAAAGAAAAACTTTGACAAGAGGAGTTCAACAACCATTCTTGCTAAGGTTATGAAAGGTCCAGGTTCAAGCTAAAAGCGGCAGAGTAGTAGGTGTTAATGTGTCCTACGTAGTTCTGAGTCAGGGTCGGTAGTTTCCAAAATGTCACCATACGTCCAAATTCCAACCATCTCTCAGGAAGCCTCACAGACAGACATAAATTGCACACATACTCGCAGACTGCAAACCTTGGGGAGTAGCTGGCCACCGCCCTTCTTTGTCGAAGTCGTAGTTTTCCCAGGTGAAGCTTACAGAGAAAACAATGTGAATAAATATGTGGATATTATTAGACTTTTTCAAAATTTGCTTTCAGACACCCTAAATGTTTTGATCATTTTGCTAGAAGAGGCAGAGAATCACCTCTTTAGTCCTTGATGGGTTGACCCTTTGTGTTGCGTTAAGGACTGAGCTAGCTGGGATGCTGAATACAGTGCCAAAAGGTGGCACCTGCTGGCTCGTTTGTCTAGGGCTATGATTCTCGTGTAGGGTGCGAAAGGTCCTGGGTCCAAATCCCGGACGAGACCTGCTTTTAAAAAGCAAAGTAAAGCTTGAACTGAGAGGGTAATCCTACACTCTCGTCAGTAAGAAAAAAAATCAATTGAGTTGGCGAAACCAGCAACCTGTGTGTTGGCTCGTTGGTCTAGTGGTATGATTCTCGCTTCGGGTGTGAGAGGTCCCGGGTTCAAATCCCGGACGAGCTCAGGTTTTAAGGCAACTTCCCTTTACTTGCCATGGGTTTACAAATCATCAAAGGTGTGTTCGGCTTGTGCTGTAGCCCTTTCCTAAATCCAGGTTCCTGTGGCTATTTTCTCCTTCTGCATCACCAAGTTGATAGTCTGCATACAACGCAAACTTGAGGGAAAGTAAAAATGCCACACGGCCCACACTGTTCATGGTAAATGACAACAGCAGGATGTATTCAACAAGGACTTTTGCAGAGGGTTTGACAAGTTCTGGTTTCTAAGCCCAGATGAGCCGTAGTTTAAACACGATTTAGAGAGCGTTCCTCTTTCATGGGTTGGTCATTTCTTTTGGTTTGGGGAAAACGCCAGCCGAGATGATGACTGTATGTACGAAGCTTCTGCCTATAGGCTTCTTGGTCTAGAGGTATGATTCTGTATTTTACAAAATGG
Organism: Pygocentrus nattereri; assembly: GCF_015220715.1. NCBI lineage: Eukaryota > Metazoa > Chordata > Actinopteri > Characiformes > Serrasalmidae > Pygocentrus > Pygocentrus nattereri. The sequence goes on along the minus strand of NC_051226.1, from coordinate 31,498,451 downwards.
CACCATGCATCCAAATTCCAAACCATCGCTCAGGGTGGCTCACAGACAGACATAATTTGCTCACATACTCACACACTGCAAAGAAACTGACTACCATGGATGCCGCCCCATACAGAATTCCTGACAAACCATTTTTGGGCAATAACAGCTTCCTGGATGCATACGGAAGTCTGACAAGGATGTTGGAGCAAGACTACAGAGGTACAGCACTTCATCAAAAACAGGATGAGTTCAACAAGGATTCTTGACGAGGTTTTGACATGTACTGGTTTCTAAGCCTGGACATGGTTTAAACATGATTTGGAGAGGATTCATCTTTCATGGGTTGTTCATTTGTGTTGGTTTGGGGGAAAATGTCAGCCTGGATGTGGACTGCAAGGTGGAAGCTTCTGCTTGTTAGTCCAATACTATGATTTTCGCTTAGGGTACGAGAGGTCCTGGGTTAATATCTTGGGCGAACACTGACATTAGATTTCATGTAGAGCAACAGCTGGAATGTCTGTTTTCATTCTTTGTTTTCAAGATGCAAACATGCTGCCGAGGACATTGAGTGTGGCAGAGGAATGTCTTTATGTTGTTCTAGGGGTATGGTTCTTGCTTTGGTTGAGAGAGGTCCTCATTTCCAATCTCAGACGAGTCCAAGTTTTAACTTCATTTGTCTCTAGTTGGGCTGCATTAATAAATATGGTTGCTGTCTCCCACATGAAATCCAAGCAATATAGGAAATAGTACACATGTTCCCACATCTATCCACCTTGAAAACTCTGAGCTTTTTCTCTTGATATTTAATCAATCATGTCATTGCTGATAGATAAAATCATTTCTGAGCACAAGAAAGTTGAGGAATATGTTTTAACTTTGCAGGTGTCATTTTTAAGATGTTCAGCATCACCATATATGAACTTTGACTTAAACAGTAACTTTGCAAACAAAAAAAAAGAAAAACTTTGACAAGAGGAGTTCAACAACCATTCTTGCTAAGGTTATGAAAGGTCCAGGTTCAAGCTAAAAGCGGCAGAGTAGTAGGTGTTAATGTGTCCTACGTAGTTCTGAGTCAGGGTCGGTAGTTTCCAAAATGTCACCGTACGTCCAAATTCCAACCATCTCTCAGGAAGCCTCACAGACAGACATAAATTGCACACATACTCGCAGACTGCAAACCTTGGGGAGTAGCTGGCCACCGCCCTTCTTTGTCGAAGTCGTAGTTTTCCCAGGTGAAGCTTACAGAGAAAACAATGTGAATAAATATGTGTATATTATTAGACTTTTTCAAAATTTGCTTTCAGACACCCTAAATGTTTTGATCATTTTGCTAGAAGAGGCAGAGAATCACCTCTTTAGTCTTTGATGGGTTGACCCTTTGTGTTGCGTTAAGGACTGAGCTAGCTGGGATGCTGAATACAGTGCCAAAAGGTGGCACCTGCTGGCTCGTTTGTCTAGGGCTATGATTCTCGTGTAGGGTGCGAAAGGTCCTGGGTCCAAATCCCGGACGAGACCTGCTTTTAAAAAGAAAAGTAAAGCTTGAACTGAGAGGGTAATCCTACACTCTCGTCAGTAAGAAAAAAAATCAATTGAGTTGGCGAAACCAGCAACCTGTGTGTTGGCTCGTTGGTCTAGTGGTATGATTCTCGCTTCGGGTGTGAGAGGTCCCGGGTTCAAATCCCGGACGAGCTCAGGTTTTAAGGCAACTTCCCTTTACTTGCCATGGGTTTACAAATCATCAAAGGTGTGTTCGGCTTGTGCTGTAGCCCTTTCCTAAATCCAGGTTCCTGTGGCTATTTTCTCCTTCTGCATCACCAAGTTGATAGTCTGCATACAACGCAAACTTGAGGGAAAGTAAAAATGCCACACGGCCCACACTGTTCATGGTAAATGACAACAGCAGGATGTATTCAACAAGGACTTTTGCAGAGGGTTTGACAAGTTCTGGTTTCTAAGCCCAGATGAGCCGTAGTTTAAACACGATTTAGAGAGCGTTCCTCTTTCATGGGTTGGTCATTTCTTTTGGTTTGGGGAAAACGCCAGCCGAGATGATGACTGTATGTACGAAGCTTCTGCCTATAGGCTTCTTGGTCTAGAGGTATGATTCTGTATTTTACAAAATGGCACCATGCATCCAAATTCCAAACCATCGCTCAGGGTGGCTCACAGACAGACATAATTTGCTCACATACTCACACACTGCAAAGAAACTGACTCCCATGGATGCCGCCCCATACAGAATTCCTGACAAACCATTTTTGGGCAATAACAGCTTCCTGGATGCATACGGAAGTCTGACAAGGATGTTGGAGCAAGACTACAGAGGTACAGCACTTCATCAAAAACAGGATGAGTTCAACAAGGATTCTTGACGAGGTTTTGACATGTACTGGTTTCTAAGCCTGGACATGGTTTAAACATGATTTGGAGAGGATTCATCTTTCATGGGTTGTTCATTTGTGTTGGATTGGGGGAAAATGTCAGCCTGGATGTGGACTGCAAGGTGGAAGCTTCTGCTTGTTAGTCCAATACTATGATTTTCGCTTAGGGTACGAGAGGTCCTGGGTTAATATCTTGGGCGAACACTGACATTAGATTTCATGTAGAGCAACAGCTGAAATGTCTGTTTTCATTCTTTGTTTTCAAGATGCAAACATGCTGCCGAGGACATTGAGTGTGGCAGAGGAATGTCTTTATGTTGTTCTAGGGGTATGGTTCTTGCTTTGGTTGAGAGAGGTCCTCATTTCCAATCTCAGACGAGTCCAAGTTTTAACTTCATTTGTCTCTAGTTGGGCTGCATTAATAAATATGGTTGCTGTCTCCCACATGAAATCCAAGCAATATAGGAAATAGTACACATGTTCCCACATCTATCCACCTTGAAAACTCTGAGCTTTTTCTCTTGATATTTAATCAATCATGTCATTGCTGATAGATAAAATCATTTCTGAGCACAAGAAAGTTGAGGAATATGTTTTAACTTTGCAGGTGTCATTTTTAAGATATTCAGCATCACCATATTTGAACTTTGACTTAAACAGTAACTTTGCAAACAAAAAAAAAGAAAAACTTTGACAAGAGGAGTTCATCAACCATTCTTGCTAAGGTTATGAAAGGTCCAGGTTCAAGCTAAAAGCGGCAGAGTAGTAGGTGTTAATGTGTCCTACGTAGTTCTGAGTCAGGGTCGGTAGTTTCCAAAATGTCACCGTACGTCCAAATTCCAACCATCTCTCAGGAAGCCTCACAGACAGACATAAATTGCACACATACTCGCAGACTGCAAACCTTGGGGAGTAGCTGGCCACCGCCCTTCTTTGTCGAAGTCGTAGTTTTCCCAGGTGAAGCTTACAGAGAAAACAATGTGAATAAATATGTGTATATTATTAGACTTTTTCAAAATTTGCTTTCAGACACCCTAAATGTTTTGATCATTTTGCTAGAAGAGGCAGAGAATCACCTCTTTAGTCTTTGATGGGTTGACCCTTTGTGTTGCGTTAAGGACTGAGCTAGCTGGGATGCTGAATACAGTGCCAAAAGGTGGCACCTGCTGGCTCGTTTGTCTAGGGCTATGATTCTCGTGTAGGGTGCGAAAGGTCCTGGGTCCAAATCCCGGACGAGACCTGCTTTTAAAAAGCAAAGTAAAGCTTGAACTGAGAGGGTAATCCTACACTCTCGTCAGTAAGAAAAAAAATCAATTGAGTTGGCGAAACCAGCAACCTGTGTGTTGGCTCGTTGGTCTAGTGGTATGATTCTCGCTTCGGGTGTGAGAGGTCCCGGGTTCAAATCCCGGACGAGCCCAGGTTTTAAGGCAACTTCCCTTTACTTGCCATGGGTTTACAAATCATCAAAGGTGTGTTCGGCTTGTGCTGTAGCCCTTTCCTAAATCCAGGTTCCTGTGGCTATTTTCTCCTTCTGCATCACCAAGTTGATAGTCTGAATACAACGCAAACTTGAGGGAAAGTAAAAATGCCACACGGCCCACACTGTTCATGGTAAATGACAACAGCAGGATGTATTCAAAGAGGACTTTTGCAGAGGGTTTGACAAGTTCTGGTTTCTAAGCCCAGATGAGCCGTAGTTTAAACACGATTTAGAGAGCGTTCCTCTTTCATGGGTTGGTCATTTCTTTTGGTTTGGGGAAAACGCCAGCCGAGATGATGACTGTATGTACGAAGCTTCTGCCTATAGGCTTCTTGGTCTAGAGGTATGATTCTGTATTTTACAAAATGGCACCATGCATCCAAATTCCAAACCATCGCTCAGGGTGGCTCACAGACAGACATAATTTGCTCACATACTCACACACTGCAAAGAAACTGACTACCATGGATGCCGCCCCATACAGAATTCCTGACAAACCATTTTTGGGCAATAACAGCTTCCTGGATGCATACGGAAGTCTGACAAGGATGTTGGAGCAAGACTACAGAGGTACAGCACTTCATCAAAAACAGGATGAGTTCAACAAGGATTCTTGACGAGGTTTTGACATGTACTGGTTTCTAAGCCTGGACATGGTTTAAACATGATTTGGAGAGGATTCATCTTTCATGGGTTGTTCATTTGTGTTGGATTGGGGGAAAATGTCAGCCTGGATGTGGACTGCAAGGTGGAAGCTTCTGCTTGTTAGTCCAATACTATGATTTTCGCTTAGGGTACGAGAGGTCCTGGGTTAATATCTTGGGCGAACACTGACATTAGATTTCATGTAGAGCAACAGCTGAAATGTCTGTTTTCATTCTTTGTTTTCAAGATGCAAACATGCTGCCGAGGACATTGAGTGTGGCAGAGGAATGTCTTTATGTTGTTCTAGGGGTATGGTTCTTGCTTTGGTTGAGAGAGGTCCTCATTTCCAATCTCAGACGAGTCCAAGTTTTAACTTCATTTGTCTCTAGTTGGGCTGCATTAATAAATATGGTTGCTGTCTCCCACATGAAATCCAAGCAATATAGGAAATAGTACACATGTTCCCACATCTATCCACCTTGAAAACTCTGAGCTTTTTCTCTTGATATTTAATCAATCATGTCATTGCTGATAGATAAAATCATTTCTGAGCACAAGAAAGTTGAGGAATATGTTTTAACTTTGCAGGTGTCATTTTTAAGATGTTCAGCATCACCATATATGAACTTTGACTTAAACAGTAACTTTGCAAACAAAAAAAAAAGAAAAACTTTGACAAGAGGAGTTCAACAACCATTCTTGCTAAGGTTATGAAAGGTCCAGGTTCAAGCTAACAGCGGCAGAGTAGTAGGTGTTAATGTGTCCTACGTAGTTCTGAGTCAGGGTCGGTAGTTTCCAAAATGTCACCATACGTCCAAATTCCAACCATCTCTCAGGAAGCCTCACAGACAGACATAAATTGCACACATACTCGCAGACTGCAAACCTTGGGGAGTAGCTGGCCACCGCCCTTCTTTGTCGAAGTCGTAGTTTTCCCAGGTGAAGCTTACAGAGAAAACAATGTGAATAAATGCTACTCTGGTCTGCTCTCTGCTACTGTCTTGCTGCTGTTGCTGGTGGTGTGCTGATTGCTAGCTCTCTTTAATTTACTTCAATTTCTACATTTACCCCTGTTTTCTTCCTCTTTCACCCTTCATACTTACTAATCCACCTTTAGCCTGCCTCCACTTTGCTCTACCCACCTATTAATCCACTCTTAGCTCACTTTTACAGACTTCTTCCACAGGTTTGCTGGATTAGCTGTTTGCTGCTGCTGTTTGGTTTGTGTTAGTTTCTAATTTCAACTGAAACAAGGTGAGTGCTTTTTTGTCATGGCTACTGCTGGGTTTTTCTCTTGTTCAGAGTGTGGCATGTTTAGTTTAGACCCCTTCTCCACCGATAGTCATAATGATAGTGGTGTTTGTTCAAAGTGCAAGCTAGTTAACTGCCTGGTAGAGAAGGTGGACAAGTTAGAGCTGCGTATCCGGGGTTTAATAAGGGATAGACAGCAAGGGTCACTGTTAGCAGCCCCGGGTACACCAGGGAGAGCTAGTACCCCCTCGACTCCGGCCTTAGAGCCCCCACAGCAGGGCGAATGGGTAACGTCTCGGCGGCATAGTCGAAAGGCTAAGGCTAATGCTACTGCAAAGGCCACAGCCAGCCCACCTGTACACCATGCTCCCCCAGTTCATGTGTCAAACAGGTTTGCCCCGCTCAGTGAAGCACCCGCTGAGGAGCCTGTTAAAGGTACTCTGGTGATAGGAGATTCTATCGTCCGGCACGTGAAATTAGCTACTCCTTTAGGGGCACCAGCGGCTAGAGTTATCTGCTTACCGGGAGCCAGAGCACCGGACATTAGTGGCAACCTTAGGCTGTTAGCAAATAGGAGATATTCGAGGGTAGTTATTCATGTAGGGGCCAATGATATTCGTCTGCGGCAGTCTGAAGTAACTAAGGCTAATATTAAAGAGGTGGTTAAACAGGCCCAGACGCTGTCCGAAGAGGTAATCTGTTCTGGCCCCATCCCAATGAGGCGTGGCGATGAAGCTTACAGCAGGCTTTCTTCGCTGAACCGCTGGATGTCCAAGTGGTGTACGGACAATCATGTGGGCTTTATAGACAACTGGCTAATGTTTGAGGGCAAGCCTGGTCTTTTAGGTAGGGATGGTGTCCACCCCACGCGGGATGGTGCTGCCTTACTTTCATGCAGCATAGCACATAGTCTCTTAGTTAGTCGGCAGAGTAGCAGTAGCCTTAGAAGCTGCTGACAAACCGGAGCCGGGACCAGGCCGCAGACAGAGAGGCTTAACCGACCGTCTGTGAGCTGCAAAGAGACGTTACCTAGATACCAATGTATTCAGACTGTGTCTGTCCCCCGAGTCAAACATAAATGTCAAAAAACTCAAACAGTAAATCTAAATAACCTAACGTATATTAAACAATCATATCCAGACTGTAGCACTAGCACTTCAAAACTAAAGATTGGTTTACTTAACATAAGATCTCTAAATTCAAAAGCAGTAATAGTGAATGAAATCATAACTGATCAGAAATTTGATGTGTTGTGCCTCACTGAAACCTGGATTAGACCCGATGAATATTTAGCATTAAACGAAGCCACCCCTGCAGGCTATAATTATATACACAACCCCAGATCGTCCGGTAGAGGAGGCGGGGTCTGCATAATTTTTAGAAATTCCCTAGCTGTCAATCAGAAACACTATGATAATTTCACTTCTTTTGAGCTTCTTTACATCAATATAATTAATCCAATTACAAAACAGAATGCATTTTCTTTAATTAATATTTACAGACCACCAGGACCCTATGTAGAATTTTTAAAAGAATTTAGTGATTTCGCTGCAGATTTAGCAGTTTGTAGTGATAAAGTAATTATAGTAGGAGACTTCAACATTCATTTTGAAAAAGTTGATGACTCATTAAAAAAGGCTTTTGCATCAATTCTAGACTCAGTTGGTATTGCTCAAAATGTAACAGGACCTACGCATTACTGTAATCATACTCTGGATCTGGTTTTGACCCTGGGTGTTAGCATAGATAACCTAGATATTCTTTCTCAAACCTCAGTAATCTCAGATCATTATCTTATTTCTTTTAAACTTCATCTTAGTCATAATATACGTACATCCCCCAGCTACTCTATGAAACGTTCAATAACGCCCTTTACCGCTCAACAATTTACTGATAACCTTCCTGATTTATCAACCATAGTGTACTCTCCAGGTAACCCAGCAGAACTAGACAAACTAACTGATTGTTTAGAAAATACCTTCCGGTCTACTTTAGATGGTGTAGCACCACTTAAACACAAAAAAGAGAGACAGAAAAAACTTGCGCTGTGGTATAACGACCAAACTCGTACTTTAAAGCAATTAGTACGAAATTTTGAGCGAAAATGGCGATCAACCAAACTGGAAGTATTCCACTCTGCTTGGAAAGACAGTATTGTTGAATATAGAAGAGAAATTAATAAAGCCCGCTCAGAGTATCTGGCCTCTCAGATCGAGATTAATAAAAACAACCCTAGAGTTCTCTTTAGTGTTATTTCTAAACTGACTAAAAATCAGGCAGGTACTGATCCTCAGATTCCAGCAATCCACACTAGCAATGCTTTTATGGACTATTTTGATAATAAAATCGAAAATATTCGGGACAAAATTCAACAGATAAATAGCACAGCTTGTCTGTCATCTGGTGTGGCTGATATAGAACAAAATCCAGCTACCGAAGTCAGGTTGGAAGTTTTTAACCCACTACATCATTTAGAACTGGAGAAAATTATCTCCTCATCAAACTGCACAACCTGTACACTTGATGCAGTTCCCACAAAACTATTAAAACAGGTATTACCAGACATAATTAAACCACTATTAACAATAGTAAACTCATCATTAAACCTGGGGTATGTTCCCAAAGCCTTTAAACTAGCAGTAATTAAACCTTTGATCAAGAAACCAAATCTTGATCCTAGTGTACTATCTAACTATAGACCTATTTCAAATTTACCATTTATTTCTAAGATTTTAGAAAAGGCCGTGGCCCAACAACTTGGCTCTTATCTGCAAAGAAACCAGATCTATGAAAAATTCCAATCTGGATTTAGGCCTCATCATAGCACTGAGACAGCTCTAGTTAAGATAACAAATGATCTGCTTCTTGCCGCTGACCAAGGCTGCGTTTCTTTACTGGTACTTCTTGATCTGAGCGCAGCTTTTGATACAATAGATCATAATATCCTCCTAGAAAGATTAGAGAAAATGGTCGGTATAACTGGAACTGCCTTATCATGGTTCAAATCATACTTGACCGATCGTTTTCAGTTTGTGAGGGTAAATAATATACCCTCCAATTATACAAAGGTTAGATATGGAGTTCCACAAGGCTCTATCTTAGGACCGTTATTATTTACGTTATACATGCTCCCCCTGGGCAAAGTTATTAGAAAACATAATGTTAATTTTCATTGTTATGCAGACGACACGCAGCTCTTCATATCAGCCAAACCTGATGACAAACAGAGAATAAAGAAAATGGAGGATTGCGTAAAAGATGTGAAATCATGGATGTCACACAACTTTCTTCTATTAAATAGTGATAAAACAGAAGTTCTTCTATTAGGCCCTAAAGCTGCTAGAAATAAATTATCACACCTAATGTTGAATCTGGCCGACTTCTCAGTCACACCTGGTTCAACAGCTAAAAATCTTGGCGTTATCATAGATTCAGATCTAGCATTTGATAAACACATATCTAATGTTACTAAAACAGCTTTTCTACATCTCCGTAACATCGCCAAGCTAAGAAATGCTTTATCCTTACATGACGCAGAAAAATTAGTACATGCCTTCATTACGTCAAGGCTAGACTACTGTAATGCGCTACTGTCAGGATGTTCTAGCAGTAACTTAAATAAACTTCAGCTAGTTCAAAATGCTGCAGCCAGGGTCCTTACTAAAACTAGAAAATTTGACCATATTAGTCCAGTCCTATCAGCTCTTCACTGGCTTCCAGTCAAATTCCGCATAGACTATAAAATTCTCCTGTTAACGTATAAAGCCCTACATGGGCTCGCTCCTGAGTATCTGAGAGACCTTATCTCCTATTATGAACCACCACGATTACTTAGATCACAGGGTGCTGGCTTCCTAGTAGTTCCCAAAATTCAGAGAAGCTCTGCAGGAGGAAGAGCTTTCTCTTATAAAGCGCCCCAACTCTGGAATAATCTCCCCGATAATGTTCGGGACTCAGACATAGTCTCAATCTTTAAGTCTAGACTAAAAACTTACTTGTTTAGTTTAGCTTTTGGTAGTTAATGTTAATTCCCTTTAGATAAGGCTGCAGATCCAGGGGTTCATGGACATAGTGAATTGTGGGTAAACTGAGATGCTGGTGCTGCTGTCACTCACTACATGCAGTCACTCAGGTTTGTGGACGGTGGAGTGGGTGAATGCCAGTGTCTCAGGGAGCCTCCGTGTCTATGTTACCTTCTGGCTCTCTCCCTTTAGTTAGGCTGTCATATTCAGACCTGCCGGAGTCATTAGTCACACTCTGATAATTTTTTACATTTTCTGTTCTTCATAAATCCAGTCTAAACTAATTCCTAAATCTTTCCTTCCTCCGAGTTACTGACTGTCCACCGGTCCGGCCCAATACTGATGGATGTCCCACCCTCAAGTCCCCCTGTCCCCCTGATTGACCAGACTGATGGAAGTTTCTGGAACGCAGCTTCTCCACTACAGATCACATCCAAATCTATATGAACTCTAATTGTTTCCACTGTTGATTATACACACCTGAATATATTAGAACTGCGTGGATGTAAAATTGACTTTTCAATGTTTAACTTATAAGTTGTCTGACCAGTGGTAGGATGGTCCCCCCTTTAGATGTGAGTCTTGGTCCTCCCGAGGTTTCTTCCTCCTCCAGCTCTGAGGGAGTTTTTCCTTGCCTCAGCGCTCACGGGGGTTCTGTATATTCTGTATATTATGTTCAGTGTTTTGTCTGATTCTCTGTGCTGTGATTCCCATTTTTGTAAAGCTGCTTTGTGACAACATCAGTTGTAAAAAGCGCTATATAAATAAATTTGATTTGATTTGATTTGATAAATATGTGGATATTATTAGACTTTTTCAAAATTTGCTTTCAGACACCCTAAATGTTTTGATCATTTTGCTAGAAGAGGCAGAGAATCACCTCTTTAGTCCTTGATGGGTTGACCCTTTGTGTTGCGTTAAGGACTGAGCTAGCTGGGATGCTGAATACAGTGCCAAAAGGTGGCACCTGCTGGCTCGTTTGTCTAGGGCTATGATTCTCGTGTAGGGTGCGAAAGGTCCTGGGTCCAAATCCCGGACGAGACCTGCTTTTAAAAAGAAAAGTAAAGCTTGAACTGAGAGGGTAATCCTACACTCTCGTCAGTAAGAAAAAAAATCAATTGAGTTGGCGAAACCAGCAACCTGTGTGTTGGCTCGTTGGTCTAGTGGTATGATTCTCGCTTCGGGTGTGAGAGGTCCCGGGTTCAAATCCCGGACGAGCCCAGGTTTTAAGGCAACTTCCCTTTACTTGCCATGGGTTTACAAATCATCAAAGGTGTGTTCGGCTTGTGCTGTAGCCCTTTCCTAAATCCAGGTTCCTGTGGCTATTTTCTCCTTCTGCATCACCAAGTTGATAGTCTGCATACAACGCAAACTTGAGGGAAAGTAAAAATGCCACACGGCCCACACTGTTCATGGTAAATGACAACAGCAGGATGTATTCAACAAGGACTTTTGCAGAGGGTTTGACAAGTTCTGGTTTCTAAGCCCAGATGAGCCGTAGTTTAAACACGATTTAGAGAGCGTTCCTCTTTCATGGGTTGGTCATTTCTTTTGGTTTGGGGAAAACGCCAGCCGAGATGATGACTGTATGTACGAAGCTTCTGCCTATAGGCTCCTTGGTCTAGAGGTATGATTCTGTATTTTACAAAATGGCACCATGCATCCACATTCCAAACCATCGCTCAGGGTGGCTCACAGACAGACATAATTTGCTCACATACTCACACACTGCAAAGAAACTGACTCCCATGGATGCCGCCCCATACAGAATTCCTGACAAACCATTTTTGGGCAATAACAGCTTCCTGGATGCATACGGAAGTCTGACAAGGATGTTGGAGCAAGACTACAGAGGTACAGCACTTCATCAAAAACAGGATGAGTTCAACAAGGATTCTTGACGAGGTTTTGACATGTACTGGTTTCTAAGCCTGGACATGGTTTAAACATGATTTGGAGAGGATTCATCTTTCATGGGTTGTTCATTTGTGTTGGATTTGGGGGAAAATGTCAGCCTGGATATGGACTGCAAGGTGGAAGCTTCTGCTTGTTAGTCCAATACTATGATTTTCGCTTAGGGTACGAGAGGTCCTGGGTTAATATCTTGGGCGAACACTGACATTAGATTTCATGTAGAGCAACAGCTGAATGTCTGTTTTCATTCTTTGTTTTCAAGATGCAAACATGCTGCCGAGGACATTGAGTGTGGCAGAGGAATGTCTTTATGTTGTTCTAGGGGTATGGTTCTTGCTTTGGTTGAGAGAGGTCCTCATTTCCAATCTCAGACGAGTCCAAGTTTTAACTTCATTTGTCTCTAGTTGGGCTGCATTAATAAATATGGTTGCTGTCTCCCACATGAAATCCAAGCAATATAGGAAATAGTACACATGTTCCCACATCTATCCACCTTGAAAACTCTGAGCTTTTTCTCTTGATATTTAATCAATCATGTCATTGCTGATAGATAAAATCATTTCTGAGCACAAGAAAGTTGAGGAATATGTTTTAACTTTGCAGGTGTCATTTTTAAGATGTTCAGCATCACCATATTTGAACTTTGACTTAAACAGTAACTTTGCAAACAAAAAAAAAAGAAAAACTTTGACAAGAGGAGTTCAACAACCATTCTTGCTAAGGTTATGAAAGGTCCAGGTTCAAGCTAACAGCGGCAGAGTAGTAGGTGTTAATGTGTCCTACGTAGTTCTGAGTCAGGGTCGGTAGTTTCCAAAATGTCACCGTACGTCCAAATTCCAACCATCTCTCAGGAAGCCTCACAGACAGACATAAATTGCACACATACTCGCAGACTGCAAACCTTGGGGAGTAACTGGCCACCGCCCTTCTTTGTCGAAGTCGTAGTTTTCCCAGGTGAAGCTTACAGAGAAAACAATGTGAATAAATATGTGGATATTATTAGACTTTTTCAAAATTTGCTTTCAGACACCCTAAATGTTTTGATCATTTTGCTAGAAGAGGCAGAGAATCACCTCTTTAGTCCTTGATGGGTTGACCCTTTGTGTTGCGTTAAGGACTGAGCTAGCTGGGATGCTGAATACAGTGCCAAAAGGTGGCACCTGCTGGCTCGTTTGTCTAGGGCTATGATTCTCGTGTAGGGTGCGAAAGGTCCTGGGTCCAAATCCCGGACGAGACCTGCTTTTAAAAAGCAAAGTAAAGCTTGAACTGAGAGGGTAATCCTACACTCTCGTCAGTAAGAAAAAAAATCAATTGAGTTGGCGAAACCAGCAACCTGTGTGTTGGCTCGTTGGTCTAGTGGTATGATTCTCGCTTCGGGTGTGAGAGGTCCCGGGTTCAAATCCCGGACGAGCCCAGGTTTTAAGGCAACTTCCCTTTACTTGCCATGGGTTTACAAATCATCAAAGGTGTGTTCGGCTTGTGCTGTAGCCCTTTCCTAAATCCAGGTTCCTGTGGCTATTTTCTCCTTCTGCATCACCAAGTTGATAGTCTGAATACAACGCAAACTTGAGGGAAAGTAAAAATGCCACACGGCCCACACTGTTCATGGTAAATGACAACAGCAGGATGTATTCAACAAGGACTTTTGCAGAGGGTTTGACAAGTTCTGGTTTCTAAGCCCAGATGAGCCGTAGTTTAAACACGATTTAGAGAGCGTTCCTCTTTCATGGGTTGGTCATTTCTTTTGGTTTGGGGAAAACGCCAGCCGAGATGATGACTGTATGTACGAAGCTTCTGCCTATAGGCTTCTTGGTCTAGAGGTATGATTCTGTATTTTACAAAATGGCACCATGCATCCAAATTCCAAACCATCGCTCAGGGTGGCTCACAGACAGACATAATTTGCTCACATACTCACACACTGCAAAGAAACTGACTCCCATGGATGCCGCCCCATACAGAATTCCTGACAAACCATTTTTGGGCAATAACAGCTTCCTGGATGCATACGGAAGTCTGACAAGGATGTTGGAGCAAGACTACAGAGGTACAGCACTTCATCAAAAACAGGATGAGTTCAACAAGGATTCTTGACGAGGTTTTGACATGTACTGGTTTCTAAGCCTGGACATGGTTTAAACATGATTTGGAGAGGATTCATCTTTCATGGGTTGTTCATTTGTGTTGGTTTGGGGGAAAATGTCAGCCTGGATATGGACTGCAAGGTGGAAGCTTCTGCTTGTTAGTCCAATACTATGATTTTCGCTTAGGGTACGAGAGGTCCTGGGTTAATATCTTGGTCGAACACTGACATTAGATTTCATGTAGAGCAACAGCTGGAATGTCTGTTTTCATTCTTTGTTTTCAAGATGCAAACATGCTGCCGAGGACATTGAGTGTGGCAGAGGAATGTCTTTATGTTGTTCTAGGGGTATGGTTCTTGCTTTGGTTGAGAGAGGTCCTCATTTCCAATCTCAGACGAGTCCAAGTTTTAACTTCATTTATCTCTAGTTGGGCTGCATTAATAAATATGGTTGCTGTCTCCCACATGAAATCCAAGCAATATAGGAAATAGTACACATGTTCCCACATCTATCCACCTTGAAAACTCTGAGCTTTTTCTCTTGATATTTAATCAATCATGTCATTGCTGATAGATAATAGATAGATAGATCATTTCTGAGCACAAGAAAGTTGAGGAATATGTTTTACCTTTGCAGGTGTCATTTTTAAGATGTTCAGCATCACCATATTTGAACTTTGACTTAAACAGTAACTTTGCAAACAAAAAAAAAGAAAAACTTTGACAAGAGGAGTTCAACAACCATTCTTGCTAAGGTTATGAAAGGTCCAGGTTCAAGCTAAAAGCGGCGGAGTAGTAGGTGTTAAGGTGTCCTACGTAGTTGTGAGTCAGGGTCGGTAATTTGCAAAATGTCACCGTACGTCCAAATTCCAACCATCTCTCAGGAAGCCTCACAGACAGACATAACTTGCACACATACTCGCTGTTACGACCCCATAGTTAAGCCTAGGGGAAAAGGGGCCAGTAACATATGGTTTTGATGTGATGTTTGTAACACGAACCAGGAAGGACCAAGACACAACACGTTCAGCATCTTACTTGCTGTTTATTTCACACTGCACCGGGGACAAGTGAGTGAAACCCTCCCCTCAAACTAACAGCCACCAATATTTACAATATTTACAATATTTATATCTTTCAAAATAAACACTAAATGGACTTCTGGACCCGGACGGCACCAAAGGACAGAAATAATCAAAACCAACGAAAAATAATGCTACCCTAGATCGTTGCTTAGTGAAAAACAAAACACTGACTGCACTAGTCTCCCCAACACAAAACCGAAATACACGGGTTGGCGCCCGCCCCTTACCTAGGGTGTCTATACATAGGGCCGCTACGTGATATAATATGTATGAGCGTGCCCCTCTACCCTGTCCAGAACCCCAAGAAAACACAGCAGCAGCCGCAGCGAGAGAGAGAGAGAGAGAGAGAGAGAGAGAGTTATAATACAAGAAAACAGACTATCAGTGCCAGGAACTTAAGCTTGCACTAGGCCACATCAATAACCCGACACACAACACAGTCCCGTGAAAACAGTGGAGCAGCAAGGAAAACACGGAACCAGCTTAGACTCCAGGGGTAACGCCAGCTTCCTCAAGCTTCGCCGGTCTTCTTTTAAAAGCCAAGTCCCTCCTCCAGGGCCTGAATTCTGGATGATGATTGGCCGCAGTGGGGGACAGGTCCTCTGACAATGATTGACACTGCAGCCAACCCGTAATAGAGATAGGGAACAAACGAGGGAGGGGACATACCGGCGAGCAAGCAGGAAAGGGAGAGAGACTAGAAAAGAGAAAGAAAATAACACCAGCCAGAAAAGCCCCCCCCCCCCCCCTTTTCAGGCCCGACACGTAACACGCCCACCCCAAAGAGCCAACCTGTTGGCGACAAAACAACAAAACAAAACAAAAAACATCAAACCCGGAAATAGTTACACCCTAGATAGAGCATCAGCAATTACATTGTCAGCTCCTTTCTTATATCTAACATCCAGGTTATAGTCCTGTATAATCAGAAACCATCTCATAAGCTGACGGTTTTGGTTGTACATCCGAGACAAAAACACAAGGGGATTATGATCAGTGAATGTTACCACAGGCAAAGAACTTGAACCTACATAGACCTCAAAATATTGTAATGCTAACACTAATGCTAGTGCTTCTTTCTCAATGGTGGAGTACCCAAGTTGATGTTTGTTGAATTTTCGAGAAAAATAACAGACAGGGTGATCCACCCCATTTTCATCCTCCTGGAGTAGCACAGCTCCAGCCCCAACCCCACTCGCATCCACCTCCAATTTAAAAGGCTTGGCAAAATCAGGGGCTCCAAGCACAGGAGCAGAACACAACAAGGCTTTAATATTGTTGAAAGCCTCTTGGCATTGTGGTTTCTTTAGTAGCGATGCTGTAAAGGTGTAGGAACAAACTCTTCGGTGACACTCGTCTCTTGCATATAAAGATGTTTATTAGCATTGAGAGGTCGAAGTCACAGACAAGCCTTCGCGAACCAAGCTTGGAGAGAAAAGCCAATTGTTTCTCTGACACATACGTTCTCGGCTCTTGTTTTTATAGTCACAGTGGACATATAGCCCACATCTGGTGTCTATTAAGATAGCAATGTATGGGGCTTCTCAAGCATATATATTTTCTCCAAAGAAGCCCTTGTCACCTAATACCATATATAGACATTGTTTATATTCAGGGGGCCTCCCTCCTGTCCAATGGTCCCTGGGTCAGTTCCACTACTACCTTGAGATCCCAATCTCATTTCAGTCAGAGGCCCACAGGATAAACTCCAACCAGGATCTACACAGTATAATAACCAATATGATAGAAATTAATGTTATGACTATAGAATTAATAAGATCAAATTCACCACAGCATACAGGTGACCAACTGAAAGAGGATGAGGGACTCAATAAAGCAGTCAGGGGTTCAGCCACAGTAGAAAAATTTCTACAAAAACTGCGGTAATAGCCAACCATCCCTAAAAAGCGTCGTAACTCACGTCTCGTTTTGGGAGGGGGGAACTGAATAATGGCTGTAATTTTCTCCTCTAGAGGTCGGACTTGTCCATGACCAATCTGTTTACCCAAGTAGGTTATAGTAGCCTGAGCAAATTCACATTTAGCTAGATTCAGTGTTAGATTGGCCTCTGCCAACTGCTTAAAGACTGTTTCCAGTGAATCCAAGTGGCTTCTCCAGTCCATGGACCATACGACTATGTCATCTAAGTAGGCAGTACAGTTGGGAACATCAGCAAAAACAGTATTTACCAACCTCTGAAAAGTAGCAGGTGCATTTTTGAGGCCAAATGGCATAACAGAGTATTGTAGAAACATGTCAGGAGTAACAAAAGCTGATAACTCAGAAGCTCTAGCAGTTAACGGAACTTGCCAATATCCTTTTAGCAGGTCCAATTTAGTCACAAAATGAGCAGAACCAACATTATCAACACAGTCGTCAATCCGCGGCAAAGGGAATGAGTCTGGGACTGTTACGGCATTTTGTTTCGTGTAATCTGTACATAACCTAAATGTGCCATCAGGTTTTGGCACTAGCAAACAAGGTGAGCTCCAGGGACTACAACTTGGTACAGCTAACCTATGCTCCAACAAATATTCCACTTCTTTACGCATTATTTCCCGTTTTGTAGCGTTACCCCGATAAGCATGTTGCTTTATTGGACGATCAGTCTTCACTTGAATATCATGGTGAAGAACACTGGTTTGTTTAGGTACATCACAAAAAAGAGATGGATACTGGGTAATCAAGGCTATAAGGTCTTCTTGTTGGGGACGTGGCAAGTGTCCTACCAAATTTGAGTCAGGGGAATCTAGCTTGGACTGTAGTTCTGAATTTGGCAGCCTAGCTTCTAATCGGGCAGTAGAACGGAACTCTAACCCATCATTCTCATCAAGTAAGCTGTTATAGGCTGATACAGACACTACAGCTATAGCCACAGGGCTGTGTGCTATCTCGGGATCAATGCCTTTCCCTGGAGAGGTCTCCCACTCATAGTACGGTTTTAACATGTTTATATGACAGACTCAGGACTTACGTCTACGATCAGGAGGGCTGACAACATAATCAACCTCGCTCAGTTTTTCTTTGATAACATATGGGCCAGTAAACCTGGAAGACATAGTGGAGCCAGGGACAGGTAGAAGTACCAAGACTTTGTCTCCGACAGTGAACTCACGGACTATGGTTTTTTTATCATATGAACGCTTCATTTTTGTCTGTGAAAAGCATATCTTTGGACAGGGTACAAGCCCGGTGCCAGCACTCACGAAAGGAACTGACATAATCTAAAACATTCATGTGTACGTTGGGTAGGTCAACTTCAAAAGACTCCTTAAGTATCTTCATTGGCCCACGTACTGAATGTCCAAAAACCAATTCGGCTGGACTAAACTGCAAAGACTCCTGCTTAGCTTCTCGGGCAGCAAATAAAACTAACGGCACCCCCTCATCCCAGTCCTTCTCGCTGTCGAAACAATACTTCCGCAACATTGACTTTAAGGACTGATGAAATCGCTCTAGCGCTCCCTGTGACTCAGGATGGTAAGGGCTGGACATTTCATGTTTAACTTTCAATAACTGCATAACCTGAGCAAAAAGTTTAGAAGTGAAGTTGGATCCTTGGTCTGTTTGTATTACTCGTGGGAGGCCAAAGGTAGTGAAGAATTTAATTAGAGCCTTTACAATGGTCTGAGCTGTGATTCTGCGCAATGGTACTGCCTCTGGAAACCATGTGGCAGCACACATGATAGTCAACAGGAACTGGTTACCATTTTTTGTTTTAGGTAGAGGGCCAACACAATCAATTAAAACTCTTTCAAATGGTTCACTCATCACAGGGATAAGGTGCAGGGGAGCAGGAGGGATGATTTGGTTTGGTTTGCCCACCATCTGACAGGTTTTGCACGACCGACAGTAACTCACTAAATCCTTGCGCAAAGCAGGCCAAAAGAAATGTTTTAAGACACGTGAGTACGTCTTGGTGATTCCTAAATGTCCTGACCAAGGATGGTCGTGAGCTACACTCAATACTAAAGTCCGAAACACAGAAGGAACGACAATCTGGTGAACTGCGTCTTGTACGGCTGCTTGAGGGACCCATTTGCGCATTAATATGTCATTGTCTAAAAAGAAAGCTACCTGCTTTTTCTCAATATCCTCACAGTCACACACAGAAAGAAAGCATTTAGCCAAACTGCCATCAAGTTTTTGAGCTGAAATGAGTTCTTTTCGAGTAACACCAGTTGGGGATGAAGGTGACATCTCTACTACATCCTTTGTAGTAGTGGCTGGTGGGGGAGAAACGAACGGTTCATCGCGAGCTAAGAAAGAGTCAGAAAGGTCGACTACATCCGCCGTGCGTTTAGCTTGGGCCCTTGTAACTGCACAGGCGGGGAAGACATCTGAAAACCTTTCCCTCAGCTCATCTGTGAAAGTACGAGTGCTGGGCGTGCTGGAAACGACTAAAGGTGGAACAACCCTTTTGCCAGCTAGATCATTACCAAGAATAAAGTCCACACCCTTAACAGGTAACTCCTGCCTAACCCCAATTCATACAGTACCGGTTACTAGGTCAGAACGTAAGTGAACTTCATGTAGGGGCACTTGAACGTAACTCATTTCTAAACCCTGGCAAAGAGCATATGAACCAGTACAGGATTCAACGGACAATGGCAAAACATCTTCACGAATGAACGACTGCGCAGCCCCAGTGTCACGTAGTATGACAATGGGCTGGCCACATTCATCCGTGTGAGACTCGGACACGGTACCAGTAAAGATAAAAGGCCGGTAACATTCATCAGGGGATACGGCTGCTTCTGGAGAAACTGCCTTCACAAACCCCACCCCTTTTGGCTGTGGTCTTTTCTCCTGGCACTCCTGTTTACATTTTAGGGCATAACACTCGCTAGCTATGTGTCCTGGTTTGTGGCAGTAATAACACTCCACCGAGGCCAAGTTACGGTTTGGTGATCGGGTGATTTGCGAGGCTGGCTGGTCTTAAGACTTATGTCATTTGTATTCCATGAGCTCGGCTTCAAAACGAAAATACTTTTGTGTGTCAAAACAAATTCATCAGCGAGTACTGCAGCCTGAGAGAGAGTGGTTACTTTGCATTCATTTAAATACACAGCAAGGCGATCAGGCAGGCAGTTTTTAAAATCCTCGAGCAGCATAAGTTCTCTTAATGACTCCTGGTCTGTCACTTTGCTAGCCATAACCCATTTATCAAACAAAACACACTTCTCCCGTGCAAATTCGACATAGGACTGAACAGGTGCTTTTCTAAAACCTCTAAATTTCTGATGGTAAGATTCAGGTACAAGTTCATAAGCACGTAGGATGGCTGCTTTTACTACGTCATAATCCATGCTGTCAGTTAGTGAGAGAGAAGAACATACCTCTTCTGCTTTTCCCACGAGCTTGCATTGGAGAAGCAGTGTCCAATACTCTTTAGGCCACTTCAATGATATAGCGATACGCTCAAAGATACTGAAATAAGTATCGACTTCAGCTTCTCTGAAAGGAGGCACGAGAGCTATGTGTTTTGCGACGGCAAATACAGGGCGGGATTCCTCCACACTCTCAGGCCTAGTAGGACGAAGAGGGGCAGGCTCTGGGTCAGAAAAAGGCACAGGAAGCGAATCCGGCTCGGTATGGGGTTGTGGGGTAAACTCCTTCACCCTCAATTCTAATTCCCACAGTCGAATCTCCTTTTCCATGTCCAGCTCCATTCGTCAAATTGACAGCTTGAGCTCCATCTCTGCCCGCCTTTGCTCTGCCCTCTCCTCTCGTTCCAGTTCCCACCTAGTTACGGGCTCTCTCATACGGGCCTCGTCCCGAAACTCGGATGACCCTGCAGAGAGCGGGTCAAACCGTGGTAACGATGCAAGATGTTTAGGAGACACTACCACGGCCGCCCCATCCGCCGAAACAGGGGACATCGGCGGCTCTGAGTGCTGAGCGGAGGTATCAGTAGCCAGAGGCAAAACATGCAGCTCCACAAGCCTGTCCATAACGAGTTGTTTTATTTCTCTTTTCACTAAATGTCTGGGTACCAAAATATTAAAATGTGTAGCTATCTGTAGCAAATCATCCTTTCTACAGGTATCCAATTTCTCTAGAGAGGGAGCACTCAAAAACGAAGCTAAAACAAACCGCTGAGCCATAACAGATATATAAACACTGCGTTCAAATGGCGAAGCAAGCAAACTGGTCCGCACTACACACGCTCACATCAGACCATAAACAAAACACAGGGATTAATGATCCCGGACGAGCCCCCACATGTTACGACCCCATAGTTAAGCCTAGGGGAAAAGGGGCCATTAACATATGGTTTTGATGTGATGTTTGTAACACGAACCGGGAAGGACCAAGACATAACACGTTCAGCGTCTTACGTGCTGTTTATTTCACACTGCACCGGGGACAAGTGAGTGAAACCCTCCCCTCAAACCAACAGCCACCAATATTTACAATATTTACAATATTTATATCTCTCAAAATAAACACTAAATGGACTTCTGGACCCAGATGGCGCCAAAGGAAAGAAATAATCAAAACCAACGAAAAACAAAGCTACCATAGTTCGTTGCTTAGTGAAAAAACACTGACTGCACTAGTCTCCCCAACACAAAACCGAAATACACGGGTTGGCGCCCGCCCCTTACCTAGGGTGTCTATACATAGGGCCGCTACGTGACGTAATATGTATGAGCGCGCCCCTCTACCCTGTCCAGAACCCCAAGAAAACACAGCAGCAGCAGCGAGAGAGAGAGAGTTATAATACAAGAAAACAGACTATCAGTGCCAGGAACTTAAGCTTGCACTAGGCCACATCAATAACCCGACACACAACACAGTCCCGTGAAAACAGCGGAGCAGCAAGGAAAACACGGAACCAGCTTAGACTCCAGGGGTAACGCTAGCTTCCTCGAGCTTCGCCAGTCTTCTTTTAAAAGCCAAGTCCCTCCTCCAGGGCCTGAATTCTGGATGATGATTGGCCGCAGTGGGGGACGGGTCCTCTGACGATGATTGACACTGCAGCTAACCTGTAATAGAGCTAGGGAACAAACGAGGGAGGGAACATACCGGCGAACAAGCAAGAAAGGGAGAGAGACTAGAAAAGAGAAAGAAAATAACACCAGCCAGAAAAGCCCCCCCTTTTTCAGGCCCGACACGTAACACTCGCAGGCTGCAAACCTTGGGGAGTAGCTGGCCACCGCCCTTCTTTGTCGAAGTCATAGTTTTCACAGGTGAAGCTTACAGAGAAAACAATGTGAATAAATATGTGTATATTATTAGACTTTTTCAAAATTCGCTTTCAGACACCATATATGTTTTGATCATTTTGCTAGAAGAGGCAGAGAGTCACCTCTTTAGTCTTTGATGGGTTGACCCCTTGTGTTGCGTTAAGGACTGAGCTAGCTGGGATATTGAAAAGAAGGCCAAAAGGTGGCACCTGCTGGCTCGTTTGTCTAGGGCTATGATTCTCGTGTAGGGTGCGAAAGATTCTGGGTTCAAATCCCGGACGAGAACAGCTTTTAAAAAGAAAAGTAAAGCTTGACCTGAGAGGGTGATCCTGCTTTCTCGTCAGTAAGAAAAAATCAATTGCGTTGGCAAAACCAACACCCTGTGTGTTGGCTCGTTGGTCTAAGGGTATGATTCTCGCTTTGGGTGTGAGAGGTCCCGGGTTCAAATCCTGCACGAGCCCAGGTTTTAAGGCAGCTTCCCTTTACTTGCCATAGGTAAGTTTCTAAAATGGCACCGTACGTCCAAATTCCAACCATCTCTCAGGAAGCCTCACAGACAGACATAACTTGCACACATACTCACAGACTGCAAACCTTGGGTAGTAGCTGGCCACCGCCCTTCTTTGTCGAAGTCGTAGTTTTCCCAGGTGAAGCTTACAGAGAAAACAATGTGAATATATATGTGTATATTATTAGACTTTTTCAAAATTCGCTTTCAGACACCCTATATTTTTGATCATTTTGCTAGAAGAGGCAGAGAGTCACCTCTTTAGTCTTTGATGGGTTGACCCTTTGTGTTGCGTTAAGGACTGAGCTAGCTGGGATGTTGAATACAGTGCCAAAAGGTGGCACCTGCTGGCTTGTTTGTCTAGGGCTATGAGTCACGTGTAGAGTGCGAAAGGTCCTGGGTTCAAATCCCGGACGAGACCTGCCTTTGAAAGGAAAGGTAAAGCTTGAAAGGAGGGCGTGAGCCTACACTCTCTTCAGTAAGAAAAAATCAATTGAGTTGGCGAAACCAGCAACCTGTGTGCTGGCTTGTTGGTCTAGGGGTATGATTCTCACTTCGGGTGTGAGAGATCTTGGGTTCAAATCCCGGACGAGCCCAGGTTTTAAGGCAACTTCCCTTTACTTGCCATGGGTTTACAAATCATCAAATGTGTGTTCGGCTTGTGCTGTAGCCCTTTCCTAAATCCAGGTTCCTGTGGGTATTTTCTCCTTCTGCATCACCATGTTGATAGTCTGAATACAACGCAAACTTTAGGGAAAGTAAAAATGCCACACGGCCCACACTGTTCATGGTAAATGACAACAGCAGGATGTATTCAACAAGGACTTTTGGGTAACACTTTACATTAAGTATCGACTAACTAACATGAAGTAATGCATTAGTTAACATGAAGTAATGCATTAGTTAACATGAAGTAATGCTTTAGTTAACATGAAGTAATGCATTATTTAAACATGAAGTAATGCATTAGTTAACATGAAGTAATGCATTAGTTCACATGAAGTAATGCATTATTTAAACATGAAGTAATGCATTAGTTAATATGAAGTAATGCATTAGTTAACATGAAGTAATGCATTAGTTAACATGAAGTAATGCATTAGTTAAGCGAGATAAAGACTTTTACTTCTACTTAACACTGTTTGCTTAATTCCATTTCAGTCAATAATGTTTAGTTGCTTTTTTTTGATGGTTCATCTTTGGCCCTGTATTAAAGCTCAATAATATATACAATATAATTTAACCTGTAACATATTCTTATGCGTGTATTCAAGAAGGAATCATATGTACCATTCTCGCATAACGATCAGGCCTGGATGAGGCAGCTTGATGAAATTATTTATGTACCTTCAACCTCTCTTCTTTTAGCTTTATTTCATGATGCATATGCGTGAATGCAAATGTGACTTTTTTTTGTAAGTCCTCCTATATTTACAATTGCAAATATAAGCAATGAGTGTATACACATACATTTCATAAAAACACCCTCAAACATAATAAAAACCAATCATGCCTTTGTAAAGCATTACTAACATCTGTTAAACATTACCAATCCTTTATTAGGACTTGTTCAATGAATCAAACATACCTGATGTAAAGTGTAAACCAATAATGCCTTTGTAAAGCATTACTAACATCTGCTAAACATTACCAATCCTTTATAAGGACTTGTTCAATGAATCAAACATACCTGATGTAAAGTGTAAACCAATAATGCCTTTGTAAAGCATTACTAACATCTGCTAAACATTACCAATCCTTTATTAGGACTTGTTCAATGAATCAAACATACCTGATGTAAAGTGTAAACCAATAATGCTTTTGTAAAGCATTACTAACATCTGCTAAACATTACCAATCCTTTATTAGGACTAGTTAAATGAATCAAACATACCTGGTGTAAAGTGTAAACCAATCATGCCTTTGTAAAGCATTACTAACATCTGCTAAACATTACCAATCCTTTATAAGGACTTGTTTAGTGAATGTAGAAGGCATAACATGAAAAAGTACTACTAAATTAGTAAAGCACTTTAGGTAGTTTAATGATGTAATTGGAAAGCATTACACAAAGTTAAAACAATAAACAATATTTACGTTTGCATTACTACCTAGAAGGAACAGAATAAACAGTAGAATTACCAAACGGCTTTTACTATTCAACTTTGGCCTTTTAACATGTTTTCTGATATTTAACAGAAGCCTGCAAAGAACCCTGCATTGAAAATACTTCAAAACACCTTTAAATGATGTCCTGTATATATAAAATTCTGCTCACAGTATCTCAACAAAAAAAACTGTCGAAATTTACTCTGAATTACCTGCTGCAACTGTGAAGGGTTTCCCTGAGTTTTAGAAAGCAGCACAAACAAATTACTGTCAAATAACAACCCAGTATAAACAAAAAGGGTAGGATTATAAAAATGAAGCCTTTTTTATTACTTAGCTTTGACCTGTGACCATGTTTTCAGTCATTAAACAGAACCCTTCAATTTACATATTTTTCAATACACCTTTAAAATAAAGCATTTTTGCACTCTATATACAAAATAATGTTCACAGAACACAAAAATATCTAAATTAACTTAAAATTAAATGCTGCAACTGAAAAAGGTTTCTCTAAGCAGCACATCCACGTAATAGGTCAGCCTACTTCTTCTGAATAGGAAGCAACTTCCCCTCAACTTTCATATTTGAAATTTTCTCAGCAATGCTTTTGTCCGAAGCTATTACATCTTGGCACTTTTTAGCGAAGTCTAACAACTTCTCCTTTTTTCCACGATCATCATTGAGCTGGCGGTATGTCTCTGGTGCGGCAAGGGATAGCTCTGCAATAGAAGCAGTCTGGGCAATTGTGTTGCAGTCTACCCCGTACTTCTGGAATGACTTGGCCATTGTGTTTCCTTTCATATATATGGCCAGCACTTTTTCATATCTTCAGATCACCTCAGCAGGGACACAAACTATACAAAAGAAAAGACAAGAGACACTGACATGAGTTTTAAGAAAAAAAAAATGTCATCCTAAAAAATATTTATGTTAACTTTTATGTTATATAGATTACTACCACTGCATTACTTGCATTAAATGGTACCTCCATGTATTTTCTATTCAATAAAAATCAGTCACTCTACCCCATTGCCCCCACTTTATAACCTTTAGTTCATGCCTAGCATAAGGCATGGTCCCAATAGGTTCATATTTCTGTGCTCCAGAGACCCTGTGTTCTATTGACAATTCTTCTCTACTAGACAAGCTGTGTTTAGGCATTTATATCAGGAATGGGATCAGCGTAAAGCAGACGAATCCTTTCATTAGAAAGGGTGTTATAAACACACAGTGAGAGACACAGTGTAGTGTTATGCTTTACAGTTAGCAAGGTGTTCTTTTCATGAAATGCAGTTTCACTTTTTTCTTCCAAATGTACCTATGAACTCACAATTGTTAGATTAATATGTCAGGAACTAAGTCATTAGTGTAGGTGAATACATATACCACGTTGGAAGATGGGCCCTTTCTTCTCCTTCTTGTGCTTCATCTTTTCTTTTTTCCCTTTTATTTTTTCCCGTCTTTTCTTCTTTTTCTTTTCAAATGAGGAATCAGTACTGTCAGAATCAACAAAGGAATCTAAATAATCAAATGAGCTGGAATCTATGACGATAGATTTTTTTCTTCCGTTTAACTCCACCCTCCACTTTTTCTTCTTCAGCCTTGTTGGCTACAACAACAACAACAAACTACTAAACAAAATTGAACACTTTAACATTTTCATCTCATATAATAAGAACCTTAAATTTTCAACAAATCTTAGTCTACCTTCTGCAGACAGGAATGTCAGAAAGTGTAGACAGACTGTAATTCCACAGTGCTGTACGTACAGTGTTTACTGTTATTTTATGCATTTTTTTCCTCTTTACTAAACAGTCTTGTCTTTCTTTTCTGTATCACAATTTCTGTATTACAATGAATGTGAATCTTGTCTAATCTCCTATTAGTCCCCACATACATTGTGCACTGTTGAAACTGATATGCGGCTTACAGTAAAAGTGCAGCCCTGTGCATTTTCAATCACTCTCTTGAAAACCAGCCATCAGAAAGACACATACACAGTTACAGACATACTGACAATGTGACTTGTTAGTCTTGTGTCTTGTTAGTCATCAATGACACGCCATTCTGATTACACTGTCATGTTCTTAACCACCATCTTAACCATATATATATATATATATATATATATATATATATATATAAAATCAGGGGTACCTGTGAATTTTGACAAAAACTTACCTTGAGTTAATTGTGTCCTCAGAAAATCACGTTCTTCCTCTAGATCAGGGGTCCCCAATTACATTTTCTTAAGGGCCGCATTTAGCCAACAGCACAAAAGCAAGGGCCAGCGCATTAGTTGCATAATGTTACCTAATTAGGCAGACAGTACAGTAGCTACTTGTTTGCTGATTTAGTGGATGTCATTAATTAGGTATATCAAGAGCAGTTGTATTATTTTACTCACCATTCAATGAGAGAAGTGACAGCGGCGGGTAGAAACAAGAGACCTGAAGTTGGGGTGGTGCTCTGTAGTGGCAATGCGAAGACACTGTTCTAGGTGTGCACTGGAGAGTTTATTTCTGTCCTGGCTTTTGATAATGTTCATTGAAGAAAATGAAGACTCACAGATGTAGGTGGAGGGAAATGCTGTGAGAAGCAGCATTGCAATCTGTCTTGCCTGGCTAAACTGGGGAATCATGTTGATCCAGAATTCAGTCACACTAATATCCTTGTGCTGCTCTTTGAGCAAATCTGATTTTGATATTTCCAAGATCTCCATCTGAAGAGATGCTTCATCCAGAGATGGAAGCAGCCTTTTGGCCTCAGCAGTCCACTGACCATCTGCAGAAACAGAAAACGGCTGACGCAAAAACAGGAGGATTTCACTTGAGAGGTTGAAGCTCTCAAATCGTACCTTGAAGTTTTCTATCAGTCTTCCCAAGAATGCTTGCATCACAGCATCCTCTTGCATTTTGTTCTTCTCACAGTGTTGCTGCAGCTTAGGAAAGTGCAGTTTTATTCCTTGTATATCTCGCTGAAACAAGTCCAGTTTTAAACGGAAAGCTTCAACTGCTTCATACATGTCTGCAATGGTATGATTCTTTCCTTGCAGTTGCAAATTCAGCTGATTAAGATGAGATGTGATGTCGCATAAAAAATGCACATACGCCATTTCTTTGCTGTCATTCATCAATTTCAGAAAAGAGTGAGCCTTTTCATTTTGCAAGTTGCCAAGGAAAGAACAGAGTTCATCATGTAATTCGCACACTCTCTCCAACACTCTGCCTTTGCTAAGCCAGCGCACATCATTATGCAGCAACAGATCATGATGTGCAGCAGACATTTCCTCCAGCAGAGCCCTGAAAAGGCGATGCTGCAAACTAGAACTCTCCCTAATGAAGTTTACGAGCTTCATCACGTTATCCATGGTGTCTTTTATTTTCCCACACAGTTTTGCACACAACACTGATTTGTGAATGATGCAGTGAAATGCTGTTAGAGCGGGGATAACAGCTGCTAGCCTGCTTACCAGACCCTTCTGTTGCCCAACCATGGACGTGGCGCCATCAGTGACAACAGACGTGACTTTGCTTATGTCCAATCCAATGTTTCTTTCAAAGAACTGAGTTAGTTCGCTAAAAATGGCCTCACCCGTCGTGCGCCCGTGTAGGGGCAGCAAACAAAGCAGCTCTTCTCGAAAATCCTTCTCATCAAAAAATTGCACGAACACGGACAGCTGCTCGATGTCCGTCCTATCACAAGACGTGTCAATGGCGAGCGACATGAAGTCCGTTTTCTTCAGACGTGAGAGCAGGTCACACAAGCAGTCCTCCGCTAAAACCTCCACCCTTCTCATGCAGTGTTGTCCGATAATGGTACATGCTTCAACAAATCCACCACAGTTTCCCTTGTTTTTTCATTGTGGCTCAAAACTTCTTCCACCATATCAATCGCACACGTCTTTATCAATTCGGCATCCGTGAAAGGTTTCTTAGCTTTTGCTAAGTTCCATGATACGCGCAGAGACGCCGTTGTTGCGTTTTCCTGTGCAGATGTTGTCTTATGGATAGTAGTAACAGAATGATTGTAGGAGGCAATCAAACTTGCAATCTTTTGTCTTCGAATCTCTGATTTTGCTGGGAAGTTCTCATTGAAATTGCTGTGGCGTGTTTCAAAGTGCCGCTTGATGTTAGCCACCTTGCAGACAGCAACTGTTTGAGAGCATAGCAAGCAAGTTGGCTTAGCATTGGCACGGTCTGGTAAAATAAAACAAAATTCGTCGGTCCAGACAGAACTGAACTGTCTATTTTCGCTATCAACTTTACGTTTTTTCGCACTGGCCATGGTTTTGTGCAAGCAGGACTTACTTATGCTGTGTTCCACAGAGGTAGCTCGTCAGGCGTTGCCTGTACTGCTCTGCTCTCGTATTTTAGCCGCCAGTATGTTAAATACGCATGCGTATGTGTTTGGCGGCGGGCCAACAGTTTGCCCCTCTAGGCCGCCTATTGGGGACCTATGCTCTAGATCTTTAATCTTTTCCTGCTGTGATGCTACCTTCAGCTTCAGTAACTCCACCTCAGATTTGGCTTTAGCTAGAGCAATTTGAGCTGTGGGGGACTGTGAATCACCTAAGAAAAAAAGTATAAAGCTCAATATTATCATACACCACTATAATCTGTACATAAACACAACATGTTTTGTGTTTGCAGTTTCTAGTATTTTAGACAGATATTTAAATAGCAACCATTCAGAAAAAAAATAACTAGGCATTACAGATTTTTAGGAGAGATAAACATAACGCTGAAACTTAAGGTATTACAGCTAACTAAGGCCAACAGTATTTTCTAATCATTACTTAAAATGGTGGTCACCAGTTACTGGTTTGTGTTAAAATACATACACTAGAAGTTTTTTATGCAATAACACCTAAACAAGGAACGCTGTCGTTATCACTAAATAAAGCAGACAAAATAGACATCCTAACACTATATAGCTGGTGCTTAGACAAGTCAAACAGTCAAACTGGAAAGTTCGATTCCTTTTACTGAACCGGTTCTTTTGAACGTATGAATCAATCATCTGATTCAATCTATTTTATAATTTCATGTAATGATTTTTGTAACGATCACTTTTATATTTCACATTTATTATACTATCATACGTGTTTTTAAGAGGATTACATTGGACATAGATGTTGTACTAAAACGCTTGACTCGTTCGAAAGCCTGAAGCGCCTCCAATGAATCGAACTTCCCATCACAGCACGTTTAGCTTCAACGTTTAACCATCTTACCTCTGCCGGCTGCACTGGTGTTATCATGTGTGGTTTCACATTTACTGCCTGAATCTTTCTCTTGCTGCTTGGTCCGTCTACGAGAAACTTTCATGGTAATTTGGAACAGGGAACTCTCTTACCTTCCTAACGAAACCTAAACAAACACTTCATATGGTCGCGCGCATGACACAGACCCAGTATCACCTGTGATTAGCTAGTGAAGATGACTGGATTAAACTGACTGGCTGAACGAAAGCGGCAATTTTACACTTCCGTATAGGTAGTCTAGGTGAAAATATTCCAGTAAGAAGATCTCCGCAATGGCACTCAGGGCAAAAATCCTTAGGTTAATTGATGGGGTTAAAACCAGAAGGTCTACACTGAAACTAATCAAATGGCTCATGAAGGAAAAATTACTCATGGCCAAAAGTAGATGCAATAAGTGCAGCAGACCTATGACAATGGTTCCATATTCTCATAAAAAGGACAAATTTACATGGTAAGTAATTCATCATGATAATTTTATTTTGTTTTATATCTATTATGTTAAAAATAAAATAATATATTTTTTACAACATTTCTTCAGGATCTGCAACACACAGCCACACAAAGGGAAGCCATGCACCAAATCCATTAGATCAGGATCCTTATTCGAAAGATCCAGAGTCAGTTTGGTGTCCTGGATGAAATTCATATATAGGTATTTCATATATTAAACATGTTTATCAATAGCAATATATGCATATGCATATATATGTCTGGCACTGTACCTTCATTCTAGAAACCTGTACTGTGTACAGTTATTACACTTCCCTTCATGCAGTGGTTTATTTTACAATTATAATATTTTGTCATTCACATTTTTTCTTGGTGAAAATTTAGCCAATGCAATGATTTATTTGTCATTTGATTGTTATATAATATAGTTATTTTGTCTCAGATTCGCCCAGGGTCTACGGCTAAGACAGGTCGACATAATCAGTGATGGCATAGCTGGCAGTTCAAGAACACTCTCTAGGATGGCTAAGTGTTTACGCAATGTGTGCAAAAATTCAATGGATTCCTTCATCAGAGACAAAGGACAGCGTGTTGGTGGTCGAACTGAGTTTACTGTAATTGATGAGAGCCACTTCCGACATAAACGCAAGGTAAAAATGATGGATCCCCATGTCCATATTTTTTCAACAATTCATAAATACTTTAAAGTTATTATTTCTCAAAATATTATTAAAGGTGTATTACTACACTAGTTAACTACAGTTATCATCTCCTGGTTATAGAGTGCTCTGGGATAACTCTTAATCCCTTGTCATAGGTACATTTTGAAATGTTTAAAAAATATATAAAATATTAGTTTGTACAGTTTTGATATTTGTTAAATTGTATACATATACAGTACCAGCCAAAAGTTTGGACATACCTTCTAATTCATTTGAACACATTTGACTGGTACTGTAGATGTACTTTGTGGCCTATCTTATTCACGGCATACATTTGGCAACCACTTTTACCCTGTTCTACAATGGTCAGGACCCCTACAAGACCACCACAGAGCAGGTGTTATGTGGGAGGTGGATTCTCAAGACTGCAGTAACACTGACATGATGGCTTTGTGTTAGTGTGTGTTGATGATGCTGGAGTGAGTGATGCTGGAGGACACATTGTGTCCACTCTCTGTTTACTCTATAAGACACTCCTACTAACACTGACACACTGAGACACTACATTAGTACACCTTTTACTGCCTACCTGCTGCGCTGTCCACCTTGTAGGTGTAAAGTCGGAGACAATAGTTCATCTGCTGCGGCACAGTTTGTGTTCCTTCATCAGTGGTCACAGGGCACTGCCCACAGGACGCTGTTGACTGTACAGTTTTGGTTGGTCGACGATTCTCAGTCCAGCAGTGACCCTGAGGTGTTTATAAACTCCAGCAGCACTGCTGTATCTGATCTCACACCAGCACAACACACACTAACGCATCGCCACCACGTCAGTGTCACTGCAGTGCTCGGAATCATGCATATAATACCTGCTCTGTGGTGGTCCTCTGGTGATCCTGGCCTTTTGGCAGTCATGGATAGGTCTGCCCACAGCTCTGGAAACGTGTGCTCATTGCCCCCTACTATATTTGTTTTTACTAGAGTGTGTTTATGTGGGTGTTTCACTGCACATATAGGTTGCTGAGGACAAATTCCTCTGCAAAAATTACACAATTGGTAAACGATTCTAAATTCTTTGAAAAGGGGTTAACACTATTCAGTGAATCAGATGGACTACAGTGCAGCTACATTACCAGTCTCAGGATTTAGACACTCACATATCATTTAACTGAATGTCCAACTAAACAGTCCAAAGTTTTGACTGATACTGTAGAACACATGAATTATTATCATTGACTCTTATTATTTGGCTACCATGATGTTGATTTAGGCTAAAACAATGCATTAACAGAATGTAAAACAAATTATTTTTCTGTCATACCATTTGAGTTTTCTCAAGATTTTATTACTAATCACTAAATATTTTTGCATGATATATTCTTCAAATGGTAGATAATGTAGTTTCAGTGATAGTGTTTCTTTTGTTGTTCTATTTACAGTATGGGCGAGTTAGAGCTGGCCAAACATGGAGGAGAAAGAAATGGGTGTTTGGAATATTAGGAGTTCGCGGTCAAACTCGCAGACCGGTTTTGCGGCTTGTGGAACATAGGTCAAGACGTGCTCTTCTTCCCCTGGTGCGACGCCATGTGCGCCAAGGAAGTACCATCATTAGTGATGAATGGAGAGCATACAGAGGTGCCCTTTCAGATATGGGATACATCCACCTCACTGTCAATCACAGCAGGAACTTTGTCAACTCTCATGAGCATGGTCCTCATACAAAGGACATGTATGGAGACTGAGGGGAAATCAAACAGAAAGTATTTTAATTGAACATCTTAAGATAATAGAGTGGACTTACTGGTTGGGAAAATGTCACAGAGATGGTCCTCTGGGCAGGCTGCTGAAGGATATTCGCAAGCTGTTTTCTGTTTAGTGTACCTTTACAATTCGATTTTAACAGCCAATTAGAAATAACATGTTTACTAGGGCTGAAAGATTAACCAGTTCAGCCCTTATTGTTTACCATGTATATTTGGGTATAGATCAACTTTCAGTACAGCAGTAACACTGTCATGGTGAATATGGTTTTGATTAGGTTTTATCAGTGATCCAGTAGCTGACAATATCTAGACAGGAGCAACTTGGTAGTAACTAAGCAGCAGTATCAAAATAAAATAGACTATACATCGAAAACATGACCTACAGTTTATTACTGTACACCAACAAGCCAAGCTGCAGGGCAGGGGTTTCTAATAAAATTTGAATGATGGTTCTGATATCAATAAACTGTTAAAATACTGTTTTATTACTAGCGTTCATATATCTCTATCTGAAATATTATATTGTGTAAGTGTTTATAATTAAGTAATCTGAAATTGTTTATTCAGATTGTATTTGTGTAATGTTAAATGAATAAAAATGTTCTGGATACAATAAACACAACCACTGTTATGCTGTGAATAAACAAAAAAAACATATATAGTATGTTGTTTGGTCACACATTTGCCTTACTTTTTAAAAAGGTATACCTTCCATTACTGTTTTACGATCACTAACACAATACTGGATTACACTTTACATCAGGTATGTTTGATTCATTGAACAAGTCCTTATAAAGGATTGGTAATGTTTAGCAGATGTTAGTAATGCTTTACAAAGGCATGATTGGTTTACACGTTACATCAGGTATGTTTGATTCATTGAACAAGTCATAAAAAAGGATTGGTAATGTTTAACAGATGTTAGTAATGCTTTACAAAGGCATGATTGGTTTTTATTAAGTTTGAGGGTGTTTTTTTATGAAATGTATGTGTATACACTCATTGCTTATATTTGCAATTGTAAATATAGGAGGACTTACAAAAAAAAGTCACATTTGCATTCACGCATATGCATCATGAAATAAAGCTAAAAGAAGAGAGGTTGAAGGTACGTAAATAATTTCATCAAGCTGCCTCATCCAGGCCTGATCGTTATGCGAGAATGGTACGTATGATTCCTTCTTGAATACACGCATAAGAATATGTTACAGGTTAAATTGCATTGTATATATTATTGAGCTTTAATACAGGGCCTAAGATGAACCATCAAAAACAAGCAACTAAACATTATTGACTGAAATGGAATTAAGCAAACAGTGTTAAGTAGAAATAAAAGTCTTTAACTCTCTTAACTAATGCATTACTTCATGTTAACTAACGCATTACTTCATGTTAACTAATGCATTACTTCATATTAACTAATGCATTACTTCATGTTAAATAATGCATTACTTCATGTTTAAATAATGCATTACTTCATGTTAACTAATGCATTACTTCATGTTAAATAATGAATTACTTCATTTTAACTAATGCATTACTTCATGTTAACTAATGCATTACTTCATGTTAACTAATGCATTACTTCATGTTACTTCATGTTAACTAAAGCATTACTTCATGTTAACTAATGCATTACTTCATGTTAACTAATGCATTACTTCATGTTTAAATAATGCATTACTTCATGTTAACTAATGCATTACTTCATGTTAACTACCGTATTTTCCGGATTATAAGTCGCACTTTTTTTCATAGTTTGGCCAGGGGTGCGACTTATACTCCGGAGCGACTTATAGTCCGGAAAATACGGACTTCACGGCAACCGGGAGAATGCGCCACGCTACGTTCTCGGAAGTCATTGAATGGATCAGCAAAGCATGGGCTTCCGTGAAAACCGAAAGCATCCTGCTGGGATTCAGAAAGGCTGGAATAATTGCAAATGTAACTGACGACGAGTCTGACAAAAGCGACGAAGAAGAGGAAGCGGCACTTCGTCCACCTCCAGAGTTAGCGGAGTTGTTCATAAGTGACACTGAGGATGAAGAGTTCAATGGATTTGATGATTTGGAGTGATATAAACTTTGATAAAAATGGTTTGATAAACTTGTTAGCATGTTCTTTGTTATAGTTTGTCATTTTTATCTGAATAACTGTTCATGTTACGTTAACTTGGATTTTATTAAACCCCCCCAAAAATGCGACTTATACTCCGGTGCGACGTATATATGTTTTTTTTTCTTTACTGTGCATTTTTTGGCTGGTGCGACTTATACTCCGGAGCGACGTATAATCCGGAAAATACGGTAATGCATTACTTCATGTTACTTCATGTTAACTAAAGCATTACTTCATGTTAACTAATGCATTACTTAATGTTAGTTAGTTGATACTTAATGTAAAGTGTTACCGACTTTTGCAGAGGGTTTGACAAGTTCTGGTTTCTAAGCCCAGATGAGCCATAGTTTAAAGACAATTTAGAGAGCGTTCCTCTTTCATGGGTTGGTCATTTCTTTTGGTTTGGGGAAAACGCCAGCCGAGATGACGACTGTACGTACAAAGCTTCTGCCTATAGGCTTCTTGGTCTAGAGGAATGATTCTGTATTTTACAAAATGGCACCATACATCCAAATTCCAAACCATCGCTCAGGGTGGCTCACAGACAGACATAATTTGCTCATATACTCGCAGACTGCAAAGTAACTGAATACCATGGATGCCGCCCCATACAGAATTCCTGACAAACCATTTTTGGGCAATAACAGCTTCCTGGATTCATACGGAAGTCTGACTAAGCATGTTGGAGCAAGACTACAGAGGTACAGCATTTCATCAAAAACAGGATGAGTTCAACAAGGATTCTTGACGAGGTTTTGACATGAACTGATTTCTAAGCCTGGACATGGTTTAAACATGATTTGGAGAGGATTCATCTTTCATGGGTTGTTCATTTGTGTTGGTTTGGGGGAAAATGTCAGCCTGGATGTGGACTGCAAGGTGAAAGCTTCTGCTTGTTAGTCTAATACTATGATTTTCGCTTAGGGTGCGAGAGGTCCTGGGTTAATATCTTGGGCAAACACTGGCATTAGATTTCATGTAGAGCAACAGCAGCAAATGTCTGTTTTCATTCTTTGTTTTCAAGATGCAAACATGCTGCCGAGGACATTGAATGTGGCAGAGGAATGTCTGTATGTTGTTCTAGGGGTATGGTTCTTGCTTTGGTTGAGAGAGGTCCTCATTTCCAATCTCAGACGAGTCCAAGTTTTAACTTCATTTGTCTCTAGTTGTGCTGCATTAATAAATATGGTTGCTGTCTCCCACATGAAATTCAAGCAATATAGAAAATAGTTCAAATGTTCCCACATCTATCCACCTTGAAAACTCTGAGCTTTTCTCTTGATATTTAATCAATCATGTCATTGCTAATAGATAAAATCATTTCTGAGCACAAGAAAGTTGAGGAATATGTTTTAATTTTGCAGGTGTCATTTTTACGATGTTCAGCATATATGTTTTGATCATTTTGCTAGAACAGGCAGAGAATCACCTCTTTAGTCTTTGATGGGTTGACCCTTTGTGTTGCGTTAAGAACTGAGCTAGCTGGGATGCTGAATACAGTGCCAAAAGGTGGCACCTGCTGGCTCATTTGTCTAGGGCTATGATTCTCGTGTAGGGTGCGAAAGGTCCTGGGTTCAATTCCCCGATGAGACCTGCTTTTAAAAAGAAAAGTAAAGCTTGAACTGAGAGGGTAAACCTACACGCTCGTCAGTAAGAAAAAATCAACTGAGTTGGCGAAACCAACAACCTGTGTGTTGGCTCGTTGGTCTAGGGATATGATTCTCGCTTAGGGTGCGAGAGATCCCGGGTTCAAATCCCGGACGAGCCCAGCCTTTACAAAAAACAGTAATGCTTGAATTGAGTGGTTTCGCTTTCACTCTTGTCAGCAAGAAAAAATGAATTGAGTTGGTGAAACTGGTGACTTGTCTTTTGGATGCTTGGTCTAGGGCTATGACTCTCGCTTCGAGTGCGAGAGGTCCTGGGTTCAAATCCCAGAAGAGCCCAGCTTTTAAGGCAACTTCCCTCTACTTGCCATGGGTTTACTAATCATCGGACGTGGGTTCGGCTTCTGTTATAACCCTTTCCTAAATCCAGGTTCCTGTGGGTATTTTCTGAAATGCTTTATAGTCACAACCTTGCTACATGTAGGCCAAAGCCATGTCGTTTCATTGTAGACATATTGTTTAATTCTGAGTTTTACATATTCTGGATGCCTTTTCAGCACCCTATGAATCACCATGTTGATGGTCTGAATACAAGGCAAACTTGAGGGAAAGTAAAAATGCCGCATGGCCCACACCGTTCCTGGGAAATGACAACAGCAGGATGTATTCAACAAGGATTTTTGCAGAGGGTGTGACAAGTTCTGGTTTCTAAGCCCAAATGAGCTGTGGTTTAAACATGATTTAGAGACCATTCCTCTTTCATGGTTTGATCATTTGTTTTGGTCTGGAGAAAACACCAGCCGAGATGCCGACTGTAGGGAGGTAGCTTCTTGCCATAGTCTTGTGTGTTTAGGGGTATGATTCTGTATTTTACAAAATGGCACCATACGTCCAAATTCCAAACCATCTCTCAAGGAGCCTCACAGACAGACATAACTTGCGCACATACTCGCAGACTGCAAACCTTGGGGAGTATCTGGCCACTGCCCTTCACTGTCTAAGTCGTAGTTTTCCCAGGTGAAGCTTACAGAGAAAACAATGTAAATAAACATGTGGATATTATTATACTTTTCCAGGATTCGTTTACAGAGACCATACATGTTTTGATCCTGTTACTAGGAGAGGCAGAGAATCACCTCTTTAGTCTTTGATGGGTTTGACCCTTTGTGATGCATTAAGGACTGAGCTAGCTGAGATACTGACTGCTGTGCCAAAAGATGAAATCTGCTGGCTCGTTGGTCTAGGGGTATGATTCTCGCTTAGGGTGCGAGAGGCCCCGGGTCCAAATCCCGTGTAACTCCCTCCAAGTTGAAAAACGGACACAAGGCGTTCCTGAATTTTACTGGCATTTAATCGGACACAGGTGTCACTAACGATGCCGTGAGAACTGTACAAAACATAAAATAATAAATTTTCATACAGTAAGGGATTCTCATAGAGAATAGACAATAAAGAATATGATTCAACAACATAAAATATTCACAAATCAGTGGCTTGACTTACAAACAACATCAGTAAATTCTGTATAGTCCTTGGGGCCACGTAACTAACAGAAACTTGACAAGTCTTTCACAGATAAACATCTTATTTCCGATACACACACATTAAAATACAAATTGCATACCTCATTGGCCGCATTAACTTGAAAGGGTTAACAAAAACACATCTCGGAATGTCTTCTTTAACCAAGAGTCAAAACTTCGCCGCACACTTCTCCAAATCTCTAGCGTACGGAGAAAAAGGAAAACACGTTGCCCTCTACCGAGTGTAGCGTGTAACTGAAAATATCGCTCTATCCCAAACAGCAAATTAAACATTGGTTCCACCCTGGAAACACTTGTAGAACCTTTAAACGTGCATTTTTTAACGATACATATTACAATCAGATTTTAATAAACATACATTATTTTACCTTACTTGAACTTATTTATTGTTACTTCAATCATGAATTTAACAAACTGTATGACTGCCACTGACGGCAGCCACATCCCGGACGAGCCCAGCCTTTACAAAGAACAGTTAGGCTTGAATTGAGTGGTTTCTCCTACACTCTTGTCAGCAACAAAAAATGAATTGAGTTGGTGAAACTGATGACTTGTCTTTTGGATGCTTGGTCTAGGGCTATGACTCTCGCTTCGAGTGCGAGAGGTCCTGGGTTCAAATCCCAGAAGAGCCCAGCTTTTAAGGCAACTTCCCTCTACTTGTCATGGGTTTACTAATCATCGGACGTGTGTTCGGCTTCTGCTATAACCCTTTCCTAAATCCAGGTTCCTGTGGGTATTTTCTGAAATGCTTTTCAGTCGAGGGAAAGTAAAAATGCCGCATGGCCCACACCGTTCCTCGGAAATAACAACAGCAGGATGTATTCAACAAGGATTACCGCACAGGGTGTGACAGGTTCTGTTTTCTAAGCCCAGATGAGCTGTGGTTTAAACATGATTTAGAGACCATTCCTCTTTCATGGTTTGATCATTTGTTTTGGTTTGGAGAAAACGCCAGCCGTCATGCTGACTGTAGGGAGGAAGCTTCTTGCCATAGTCTTGTTTGTTTAGGGTTATGATTGTGTATTTTACAAAAAGGCACCATACGTCCAATTTCCAAACCATCTCTCAGGGAGCCTCACAAACAGACATAACTTGCACACATACTCGCAGACTGCAAACCATGGGGAGTATCTGGCCACTGCCCTTCACTGTCGAAGTCGTAGTTTTCCCAGGTGAAGCTTACAGAGAAAACAATGTGAATAAACATGTGGATATTATTAGACTTTTCCAGGATTCGTTTACAGAGACCATACATGTTTTGATCCTGTTACTAGGAGAGGCAGAGAATCACCTCTTTAGTCTTTGATGGGTTTGACCCTTTGTGATGCATTAAGGACTGAGCTAGCTGGGATATTGACTGCTGTGCCAACAGATGGCATCTGCTGGCTCGTTGGTCTAGGGGTATGATTCTCGCTTAGGGTGCGAGAGGCCCTGGGTTCAAATCCCGGACGAGCCCAGCCTTTACAAAGAACAGTAGTGCTTAAATTGAGTGGTTACTTCTACACTCTTGTCAACAAGAAAAAATGAATTGAGCTGGTGAAACTGGTGATGTGTTTTTTGGCTGCTTTATATAGGGCTATGACTCTCGCATCGAGTGCGAGAGGTCCTGGGTTCAAATCCCAGAAGAGCCCAGGTTTTAAGGCAACTTCCCTCTACTTGCCATGGGTTTACTAATCATCGGACGTGTGTTCGGCTTCTGCTATAACCCTTTCCCAGATCCAGGTTCCTGTGGGTATTTTCTGAAATGCTTTATAGTCACAACCTTGCTACATGTAGGCCAAAGCCATGTCGTTTCAATGTAGACATATTGTTTAATTCTGAGTTTTACATATTGTGGATGCCTTTTCAGCACCCTATGAATCATCATGTTGATGGTCTGAATACAAGGCAAACTTGAGGGAAAGTAAAAATGCCGCATGGCCCACACCGTTCCTGGGAAATGACAACAGCAGGATGTATTCAAGAAGGATTTTTGCAGAGGGTGTGACAAGTTCTGTTTTCTAAGCCCAGATGAGCTGTGGTTTAAACATGATTTAGAGACCATTCCTCTTTCATGGTTTGATCATTTGTTTTGGTTTGGAGAAAACGCCAGCCGAGATGCCGACTGTAGGTAGGAAGCTTCTTGCCATAGTCTTGTTTGGTTAGGGGTATGATTCCATAA
Organism: Pygocentrus nattereri; assembly: GCF_015220715.1. NCBI lineage: Eukaryota > Metazoa > Chordata > Actinopteri > Characiformes > Serrasalmidae > Pygocentrus > Pygocentrus nattereri. The sequence goes on along the minus strand of NC_051226.1, from coordinate 31,458,230 downwards.
TTTACAAAATGGCACCATACGTCCAAATTCCAAACCATCTCCCAGGGAGCCTCACAGACAGACATAACTTGCGCACATACTCGCAGACTGCAAACCTTGGGGAGTATCTGGCCACTGCCCTTCACTGTCGAAGTCGTAGTTTTCCCAGGTGAAGCTTACAGAGAAAACAATGTGAATAAACATGTGGATATTATTAGACTTTTCCAGGATTCGTTTACAGAGACCATACATGTTTTGATCCTGTTACTAGGAGAGGCAGAGAATCACCTCTTTAGTCGTTGATGGGTTTGACCCTTTGTGATGCATTAAGGACTGAGCTAGCTGGGATATTGACTGCTGTGCCAACAGATGGCATCTGCTGGCTCGTTGGTCTAGGGGTATGATTCTCGCTTAGGGTGCGAGAGGTCCTGGGTTCAAATCCCGGACGAGCCCAGCCTTTACAAAGAACAGTAGTGCTTAAATTGAGTGGTTACTTCTACACTCTTGTCAACAAGAAAAAATGAATTGAGCTGGTGAAACTGGTGATGTGTTTTTTGGCTGCTTTATATAGGGCTATGACTCTCGCATCGAGTGCGAGAGGTCCTGGGTTCAAATCCCAGAAGAGCCCAGGTTTTAAGGCAACTTCCCTCTACTTGCCATGGGTTTACTAATCATCGGACGTGTGTTCGGCTTCTGCTATAACCCTTTCCCAGATCCAGGTTCCTGTGGGTATTTTCTGAAATGCTTTATAGTCACAACCTTGCTACATGTAGGCCAAAGCCATGTCGTTTCAATGTAGACATATTGTTTAATTCTGAGTTTTACATATTGTGGATGCCTTTTCAGCACCCTATGAATCATCATGTTGATGGTCTGAATACAAGGCAAACTTGAGGGAAAGTAAAAATGCCGCATGGCCCACACCGTTCCTGGGAAATGACAACAGCAGGATGTATTCAAGAAGGATTTTTGCAGAGGGTGTGACAAGTTCTGTTTTCTAAGCCCAGATGAGCTGTGGTTTAAACATGATTTAGAGACCATTCCTCTTTCATGGTTTGATCATTTGTTTTGGTTTGGAGAAAACGCCAGCCGAGATGCCGACTGTAGGTAGGAAGCTTCTTGCCATAGTCTTGTTTGGTTAGGGGTATGATTCCATAATTTACAAAATGGCACCATACGTCCAAATTCCAAACCATCTCCCAGGGAGCCTCACAGACAGACATAACTTGCGCACATACTCGCAGACTGCAAACCTTGGGGAGTATCTGGCCACTTCCCTTCACTGTCGAAGTCGTAGTTTTCCCAGGTGAAGCTTACAGAGAAAACAATGTGAATAAACATGTGGATATTATTAGACTTTTCCAGGATTCGTTTACAGAGACCATACATGTTTTGATCCTGTTACTAGGAGAGGCAGAGAATCACCTCTTAAGTCGTTGATGGGTTTGACCCTTTGTGATGCATTAAGGACTGAGCTAGCTGGGATATTGACTGCTGTGCCAACAGATGGCATCTGCTGGCTCGTTGGTCTAGGGGTATGATTCTCGCTTAGGGTGCGAGAGGTCCTGGGTTCAAATCCCGGACGAGCCCAGCCTTTACAAAGAACAGTAGTGCTTAAATTGAGTGGTTACTTCTACACTCTTGTCAACAAGAAAAAATGAATTGAGCTGGTGAAACTGGTGATGTGTTTTTTGGCTGCTTTATATAGGGCTATGACTCTCGCATCGAGTGCGAGAGGTCCTGGGTTCAAATCCCAGAAGAGCCCAGGTTTTAAGGCAACTTCCCTCTACTTGCCATGGGTTTACTAATCATCGGACGTGTGTTCGGCTTCTGCTATAACCCTTTCCCAGATCCAGGTTCCTGTGGGTATTTTCTGAAATGCTTTATAGTCACAACCTTGCTACATGTAGGCCAAAGCCATGTCGTTTCGATGTAGACATATTGTTTAATTCTGAGTTTTACATATTGTGGATGCCTTTTCAGCACCCTATGAATCATCATGTTGATGGTCTGAATACAAGGCAAACTTGAGGGAAAGTAAAAATGCCGCATGGCCCACACCGTTCCTGGGAAATGACAACAGCAGGATGTATTCAAGAAGGATTTTTGCAGAGGGTGTGACAAGTTCTGTTTTCTAAGCCCAGATGAGCTGTGGTTTAAACATGATTTAGAGACCATTCCTCTTTCATGGTTTGATCATTTGTTTTGGTTTGGAGAAAACGCCAGCCGAGATGCCGACTGTAGGTAGGAAGCTTCTTGCCATAGTCTTGTTTGGTTAGGGGTATGATTCCATAATTTACAAAATGGCACCATACGTCCAAATTCCAAACCATCTCCCAGGGAGCCTCACAGACAGACATAACTTGCGCACATACTCGCAGACTGCAAACCTTGGGGAGTATCTGGCCACTGCCCTTCACTGTCGAAGTCGTAGTTTTCCCAGGTGAAGCTTACAGAGAAAACAATGTGAATAAACATGTGGATATTATTGGACTTTTCCAGGATTCGTTTACAGAGACCATACATGTTTTGATCCTGTTACTAGGAGAGGCAGAGAATCACCTCTTTAGTCGTTGATGGGTTTGACCCTTTGTGATGCATTAAGGACTGAGCTAGCTGGGATATTGACTGCTGTGCCAACAGATGGCATCTGCTGGCTCGTTGGTCTAGGGGTATGATTCTCGCTTAGGGTGCGAGAGGTCCTGGGTTCAAATCCCGGACGAGCCCAGCCTTTACAAAGAACAGTAGTGCTTAAATTGAGTGGTTACTTCTACACTCTTGTCAACAAGAAAAAATGAATTGAGCTGGTGAAACTGGTGATGTGTTTTTTGGCTGCTTTATATAGGGCTATGACTCTCGCATCGAGTGCGAGAGGTCCTGGGTTCAAATCCCAGAAGAGCCCAGGTTTTAAGGCAACTTCCCTCTACTTGCCATGGGTTTACTAATCATCGGACGTGTGTTCGGCTTCTGCTATAACCCTTTCCCAGATCCAGGTTCCTGTGGGTATTTTCTGAAATGCTTTATAGTCACAACCTTGCTACATGTAGGCCAAAGCCATGTCGTTTCAATGTAGACATATTGTAAGAGCAATAATTTGCAATGATTCCAATAATTGTTTATTTGAATAAGCTGTGAAAGTTCTAGTTCCTTGCAAGATATCGGTGTGACGTATGTGAAGGGGGTGGGGCTAAGAAAGAGGGAAAGGTTGTGTAGAGGACGCAGTAGAGAGAGGTTGTGTTTTTTCTCTCAGACCTGCAGCACTGAGTAGCCGAAGCTGTTGTGTGGTTTTTATTAAAAGTGGCTCCACCGAACTCAATCACCGGGTCCTTCACTCTTCTTTGTTTCCTCGTCCTCGCTACCTATCGCCAACCGAACTAAACCACAGCCCCGAGTCTTGGTAAGACCGTGAAGAAGCGAACACTAAGTTTTACACTGGTGGCAGCGGTGACCGGCGATTATTGCATTGAACTTTTTTTTTAGTTTGTTTTGGTGTTGGACTGTAGAGTTGCTAGGTGGACTGTTGAACTTTTTTTTCCACATCTGCTTAAACTTTTACGCTACGAGCTGCTGGTATTTTGCTTGTTTTCTGCATTGTGAAATGGCGGACGAAGAGATACAGCCTGCTGCTTCTGCCGCCGCGATGCATTCACAACTGCCGTTTCGGATTGAACTTCCCGCTCCGTTCACGGGCGAGGGACTAGAGCCATTTAGTTCATGGATTCAGCGATTTGAAGTTGCTCTTGATGTTTCCACTGCGCAGTTAGAAAAGGCAAAGCTACTCGCTGCTAGACTCAGTGGCCCTGCATTCGCATACTGGCAAAGTTTACCCCCGCGAGTGAAAACGGACTATGATCAAGCTAAATCTCGCTTGAGTGCTGTTTTTGGGCGAACCTCCTTTTTGGCTACTTTTCAGACACACTTAAATGCCCGCCCTCGCAGAAACCAGGAACCCCTCGAAGTTTATGCTGCTGATCTCACTAACTTAGTGGCTGAGGCTTTTCCAAAATATGGCCCGGAGGCACAGAGTTGTGAAATTTTCCGCCGTTTTGTGACTGGTTTAGACCCGTCCCTTCAGCTTAAGATTCATGAACATGGGGCAGTCACCTTAGAGGCTGCACTGAAAGTGGCAGCCCAGTGTGAGCGGGCGCAGTTAGCCTTGACTGTTGCCTCACATACACCTGTAATGACTGTTACATCACAAGCCAGCCACAGTTTACAGTCTCCACTTGCTGATTTAACAGCCGCTGTTGCTGACTTGAAAGCAGAACTGCATGACTTGAGACAGACACATCTGAAACAGACTGACAGTAGACTGGACCGACTCGCGCAGCAGGTTGCTGAGTTCCCATGGGGGCTGCGAGACTGTGCTCATCCTGGGCTCCTGCCATGCTCTGCTAATACCCATGGCTGGCCAGTTCGACATCCAGAGCGAGAGAGCCTTCATCACTGCAGCTGCGTCGACCGTTGTGTCACATCTTCACATGCTCCCACCAGAGGGCGTCAACCTCTTCGGGATGACCTCTCACCACCACGGCATCTGTCTCCATCAGCTGGGAGGACTGGCCATCCTGCTGATCTGCGTTACACCTTGGATGGCGACAGTTCTGCCCACCTTCGAAGACCACGCCACCCTCTTCCTCATCATTATGACACACATCGCCAGCGTTCAGGTTACTGGGAGGACTTCTCTCCTCCCAGACGTCGCCATGACAGGTATCCTACTCGTTCCCCGTCACAGGAACGTCACCCACACCCAGTTCATCACTCCTCTGACACAACCCATACTTCTAAGCCATATAGGGCCCGGTCCCCATCCCCTGCCCCACGGTATGCACGTACGAGACACTCCTCATCCCCTTCCCCACCCTCAGCCTCACATAATCGACTTCCTTACCCTTCTCACTATTCCCCTTCACGCCATGTCCATTTTTCCATGCCACATGATACTGTAGACCCTTCCTCCTCCCAGCGTCAGGGAAACTATTAGAAGCTGGCATTGTGGGCCACATGTCAGCTTCGCCAGCCCAGTTGGCCCCTCCTCAGTCCCTTGACCCTAATGTTGACACATTCCCTGCTCCTGTCATAAGACTTACCCTCTCAGGCTCTGAACAGTATGCCTTGATAGACACTGGTTCCGGTCTATCCCTCATCACTGAGGAGTGTTGTAAGGCTATCCCTGCTCTGGCCTCTCAACCCATCAGAAAGTCCTTTGTCCTGGCTTCATCAGTGACAGGACATTTACTGGACATGATAGGATGTATTACGGCCCTTGTGCATATTGGTGATGTTACCCTGTCCCATATCTTTCACATTGTGCGCACCTCCAGTCACCCTGTGATTTTAGGATGGGACTTTCTTACACAACACAGTGCCACCCTGTCAGTACCACATGCACATTTACAGATACTTGACACTGTTGTGCATTTCTCCTCCCCACAACACCTTATTCCATTACAATGTGCAGCTATTGCTGCCTCCCCTGTCACTGTTCCCCCTCTGTCTGAAATGGTGATTGCGGTCTCTATTAACTGTGGAAATACCAAGGTGGCCTGTGCTGAATCTTACGTAGGCATTGTTGAACCACATCCCCCTTCGACTTCTGCGTTGGCCATTGCTAGGACACTCACAACAGTTCATGATGGACAAGGGCTAGTTAGGGTAGTTAACCCCTCCCCAGAACCAGTCTCCCTTGCAGGTGGATGCCCATTAGGCCAGGTGTTTTCCCTTTCAGGCCGTCCACAAGAGGAATACACTTTGGTCTCAGTTGCTGCCACCTCCAGCGCCTCCAGTTGCCCAACTCCGGCAGTAGATCTATCTCATACGTGTCTGACTCCGAGTGAAATACCACAACTTGAGACCCTTTTGAAAGATTTTGCTGATGTTTTCAGCTCCCACCCCTATGACTATGGCCGTACTGATCTTACCCATCATGCCATCGACACAGGTGATGCTAAACCCATTAAGCTGCGGCCATACCGCGCATCTCCAGCCACACAGGTCTTGTTACAGCAGGAAGTGGACAAGCTCTTGGAGCATGGCATCATAGAGGAATCCCATAGTCCTTGGTCAGCTCCGGTGGTGCTGGTCCGGAAAAAAGATGGCACCCACCGGTTTTGTGTGGATTATCGCCGACTTAATGCAGTAACAATCAAGGATTCCCATCCACTTCCTCGTGTGGATGACACTTTGGATAGGCTAGCTGGTGCCTGTGTATTCAGCACCATTGATCTCACTGCTGGATATTGGCAGATCCCACTTCACCCTCGAGACAAAGAAAAAACGGCATTCTCTACTGGGACTGGGCTGTTCCATTTCCGGATGATGCCTATGGGAATTTCCAATGCCCCCCCGAGCTTCCAGCGCTTGATGGAGTTGGTTCTCCGTGGCCTCCACTGGAATATTTGTTTAATTTATCTTGATGACATCATTGTGTATAGTACTGATTTTGCCCAACATCTCCAGCACTTGAGAGAGGTTTTCCAATGTTTTCGTTCTGCTGGCCTCAAATTAAAGCCATCCAAGTGTCACCTTGCTTGCTCTTCAGTCACATTCTTGGGCCATCAAGTCTCTAGTGCAGGTGTTCGGCCTGACCCCTCTAACACTGAAAAGGTTGCGTCATGGCCTGTTCCTCACTCAGCTACAGAGGTGAGAGCCTTTTTGGGTCTCTGCTCCTATTATAGGAGATTTATTAAGCATTTCTCTCACATTGCTGAACCTTTGCATCGACTCACTCATAAAGGAGTGCTCTTCGATTGGTCTCTGGCTGCTGCTGATGCTTTCAAGACACTGAAACATGCTTTGACCTCACCACCCATTTTGGCCTTCCCCAATCTGTCTGCTCCTTTCCTACTGTATACGGATGCCTCCCTTCATGCCATCGGGAGTGTACTGTCTCAAAGGGTGGCGGGAAAGGAACATGTCATTGCATATGCCAGTCATACGCTCTCAGTTTCAGAAAGGAAGTGGTCAACATTTGATCGCGAGCTATACGCCATTGTCTGGTCTGTTCGCCACTTTCGTCATTACCTGGCTTTTCATCCATTTACCATCATCACAGACCACAAGCCATTGGTGGGCCTCAAAAAGCTCCCATTGGATCAGGATCCCACTGGTAGGCGTGCACGCTGGGCTGTTGAACTGGACCTCCACGACTGGACTGTAGTTTACCGTGATGGCACTAAACACCTCAATGCAGATTCCATGTCCCGCCGCCCCCACAACACTTCATCTGATATACATTCTCCCTCCATGCCTGAGAAGCCTCCTATGGCCACAACGGCAACCCAGACAGCTCCTGAACATTCTAGGCAGAAATATTTCCAGGCCCCAGCCTGCCACTTGCAGGGGACTGACTCGTCTCACATTTCCATTAACTTGGTTCGCATTCAGGCAGATTGGGATCTCCCCACAAAACAACGGAATGACCCAGATATTGCAATGGTGTTTGGCTGGTTGGAACGTGGCTGGCGCCCACCCCTTTGGAAACTCAGAACATCATCCCCATTCCTTCGCAAGTTGTGGTCGCAGTTCCCTCGTCTGAGGATATGTAATGGCCTTTTATGTAGGCATGTACGCTGCTCCTCTCCAAATGGTCACCTTGGCCAGGTGGTTGTCCCTCGCCTACTAGTGCCTGAAGTGCTACGTTTCTTGCATGGGCACCCTGCAGCAGGACATTACGGCGTGGCTAAAACGCTGGACAGGGCTTTGCGCTCCTTCTATTGGCCCTACATGTCCTCTGACATCTCACAATATCGTCGTCAGTGTGCCGCGTGTCAGTCACGGCGGTCACCGGTTCCCAGTTCCCAAGCTCCGCTGGTCTCGATTTCACCTAGCCGACCCTTTCAAATGGTGGCTGCTGATATCACGGAACTTCCTGTGTCACCCAAAGGCAACCGTTATGTATTGGTTCTTATGGACCTGTACACAAAATTCGTCAACCTCTACCCACTGCAGACTCAAACAGCGATTTCTGTGGCACGCTGCATCTTTGAACAATACATCCCTCAGCATGGTGTCCCTGAAGCTCTGCACTCAGATCAGGGACGGCAATTTGAATCTGACCTCGTGAAACACCTTTGCAGTCTGATGTCAATTCACAAGCTTCGTACGTCGCCCTACCATCCTCAATGTGATGGCATAGTGGAACGTTATAATCGCACACTGAAAGGTGAACTGGCCAAATACCTCTTTGACTTGGGCCAAGAGTGGGATGATCATCTCCCTCAAGTTGCAATGACTTACAACACCACAGTCCATGCCAGTACTGGATTTACTCCTTTTTTCTTGGCCCATGGACGGGAAGCCCATGTCCCAGTGGACACTTTGCTCAACACTCCTGATTTTGTCTCCTCAGGGTCAGTTGCAACTCCGGCTGTATATGCCTCTTCTCTGCGCATGCGGCTTAGGAAAGCCTACGAATCGGCTACGGCTTTCAGGGACAGAGCCCAAGAGCGCCAGCGAAAGTACTACGATCGCCATCTCAACTATAGAACTTATGCACCTGGTGACTTAGTTTTAGTAGATGACCCAGCCCACCACCGTAATAAGCTTGCCCCACGCTGGATTGGCCCTTATGAGATCTTGGGCCCAGTCGTGTCAGCGGAAAATCCTTTGCCTGTTGTTTTTCGGGTACGTGACTTGGCCCGTCCACTAAATACGCCCAAAGTCCTACACTACAATCGGCTGAAACCTTTTTTCCCTGGCCCCCATGGCACTGCTGTCCGAGCTCCGCTGTCCGCTCCTCCTAACCCTCCCACCTCTTTGATCTGTCCCTTGTGGCCTGACCCACCTGAAGCTTCAGAGCTGGCCCGTCCCCTCACGACCCTGCCAAACATGCTCCCACGCTCTGCGCGCAGAGAAGTCTCACAACCACCTTTACCCAGCCCCTTGACACACACCCTTCCGGCACACACAACCTCTGCCCCCCAGGAACCTGTTCCTGCTCCCCCAGGCCCCCCTCTTCTCCTTCAGGACCCATCCCCCAGCCAATCCCTTACCCTCATGGGCTCGGCTCGCCGCCAGCGTCGGGTGCCTGCGCACCTCAAAGACTTTCATATGTATTGATTACATTTACTCGTTCTGATTTTTGATCTGATTGTTCTGATTTTTTTTTTTTCTTGTTGTTGTTGATATTGGCCTCATCTCGGCCTTTCTCCTCCCTTACCTGTTGACTTTATGCTTTTGCGACATTTTCATTTCTTCTTTGATTGATTGTTGCTAGTGTTGGAAATGAGGACATTTCTTTTTGGGTGAGGGAGTATATGTAAGAGCAATAATTTGCAATGATTCCAATAATTGTTTATTTGAATAAGCTGTGAAAGTTCTAGTTCCTTGCAAGATATCGGTGTGACGTATGTGAAGGGGGTGGGGCTAAGAAAGAGGGAAAGGTTGTGTAGAGGACGCAGTAGAGAGAGGTTGTGTTTTTTCTCTCAGACCTGCAGCACTGAGTAGCCGAAGCTGTTGTGTGGTTTTTATTAAAAGTGGCTCCACCGAACTCAATCACCGGGTCCTTCACTCTTCTTTGTTTCCTCGTCCTCGCTACCTATCGCCAACCGAAGTAAACCACAGCCCCGAGTCTTGGTAAGACCGTGAAGAAGCGAACACTAAGTTTTACAATATTGTTTAATTCTGAGATTTACATATTGTGGATGCCTTTTCAGCACCCTATGAATCATCATGTTGATGGTCTGAATACAAGGCAAACTTGAGGGAAAGTAAAAATGCCGCATGGCCCACACCGTTCCTGGGAAATGACAACAGCAGGATGTATTCAAGAAGGATTTTTGCAGAGGGTGTGACAAGTTCTGTTTTCTAAGCCCAGATGAGCTGTGGTTTAAACATGATTTAGAGACCATTCCTCTTTCAAGGTTTGATCATTTGTTTTGGTTTGGAGAAAACGCCAGCCGAGATGCCGACTGTAGGTAGGAAGCTTCTTGCCATAGTCTTGTTTGGTTAGGGGTATGATTCCATAATTTACAAAATGGCACCATACGTCCAAATTCCAAACCATCTCCCAGGGAGCCTCACAGACAGACATAACTTGCGCACATACTCGCAGACTGCAAACCTTGGGGAGTATCTGGCCACTGCCCTTCACTGTCGAAGTCGTAGTTTTCCCAGGTGAAGCTTACAGAGAAAACAATGTGAATAAACATGTGGATATTATTAGACTTTTCCAGGATTCGTTTACAGAGACCATACATGTTTTGATCCTGTTACTAGGAGAGGCAGAGAATCACCTCTTTAGTCGTTGATGGGTTTGACCCTTTGTGATGCATTAAGGACTGAGCTAGCTGGGATATTGACTGCTGTGCCAAAAGATGGCATCTGCTGGCTGGTTGTTCTAGGGGTGTGATTCTCGCTTAGGGTGCGAGAGGTCCCGGGTTCAAATCCGGGACAAGCCCAGCCTTTACAAAGAACAGTAATGCTTGAATTGAGTGGTTTCTCCTACACTCTTGTCTGGTTTCTAAGCCCAGATGAGCTTTGGTTTAAACATGATTTAGAGACCATTCCTCTTTCATGGTTTGATCATTTGTTTTGGTTTGGAGAAAATGCCAGCCGAGATGCCGACTGTAGGGAGGAAGCTTCTTGCCATATTCTTGTTTGTTTAGGGGTATGATTCTGTAATTTACAAAATGGCACCATACGTCCAAATTCCAAACCATCTCCCAGGGAGCCTCACAGACAGACATAACTTGCGCACATACTCGCAGACTGCAAACCTTGGGGAGTATCTGGCCACTGCCCTTCACTGTCGAAGTCGTAGTTTTCCCAGGTGAAGCTTACAGAGAAAACAATGTGAATAAACATGTGGATATTATTATACTTTTCCAGGATTTGTTTACAGAGACCATACATGTTTTGATCCTGTTACTAGGAGAGGCAGAGAATCACCTCTTTAGTCTTTGATGGGTTTGACCCTTTGTGATGCATTAAGGACTGAGCTAGCTGGGATTACGACTGCTGTGCCGAAAGATGGCATCTGCTGGCTCGTTGGTCTAGGGGTGTGATTCTCGCTTAGAGCGCGAGAGGTCCTGGGTTCAAATCCCAGATGAGCCCAGCCTTTACAAAGAACAGTAATGCTTGAATTGAGTGGTTACTCCTACACTCTTGTCAACAAGAAAAAATGAATTGAGTTGGTGAAACTGGTGACGTGTTTTTTGGCTGCTTTATATAGGGCTATGACTCTTGCTTCGAGTGCGAGAGGTCCTGGGTTGAAATCCCAGAAGAGCCCAGGTTTTAAGGCAACTTCCCCCTACTTGCCATGGGTTTACTAATCATCGGACGTGTGTTCGGCTTCTACTATAACCCTTTCCTAAATCCAGGTTCCTGTGGGTATTTTCTGAAATGCTTTATAGTCACAACCTTGCTACATGTAGGCCAAAGCCATGTCGTTTCATTGTAGACATATTGTTTAATTCTGAGTTTTACATATTCTGGATTCCTTTTCAGCACCCTATGAATCACCATGTTGATGGTTTGAATACAAGGCAAACTTGAGGGAAAGTAAAAATGCCGCATGGCCCACACCGTTCCTGGGAAATGACAACAGCAGGATGTATTCAACAAGGATTATAGCGCAGAGGGTGTGACAAGTTCTGTTTTCTAAGCCCAGATGAGCTGTGGTTTAAACATGATTTAGAGACCATTCCTCTTTCATGGTTTGATCATTTGTTTTGGTCTGGAGAAAACGCCAGCCGAGATGCCGACTGTAGGGAGGAAGCTTCTTGCCATAGTCTTGTTTGTTTAGGGTTATGATTCTGTATTTTACAAAAAGGCACCATACGTCCAATTTCCAAACCATCTCTCAGGGAGCCTCACAGACAGACATAACTTGCACAAATACTCGCAGACTGCAAACCATGGGGAGTATCTGGCCACTGCCCTTCACTGTCGAAGTCGTAGTTTTCCCAGGTGAAGCTTACAGAGAAAACAATGTGAATAAACATGTGGATATTATTATACTTTTCCAGGATTCGTTTACAGAGACCATACATGTTTTGATCCTGTTACTAGGAGAGGCAGAGAATCACCTCTTTAGTCTTCGATGGGTTTGACCGTTTGTGATGCATTAAGGACTGAGCTAGCTGGGATATTGACTGCTGTGCCAAAAAATGGCATCTGCTGGCTCGTTGGTCTAGGCGTATGATTTTCGCATAGGGTGCGAGAGGTCCCGGGTTCAAATCCCGGACGAGCCCAGCCTTTAAAAAGAACAGTAATGCTTGAATTGAGTGGTTTCTCCTACACTCTTGTCTGGTTTCTAAGCCCAGATGAGCTTTGGTTTAAACATCATTTAGAGACCATTCCTCTTTCATGGTTTGATCATTTGTTTTGGTTTGGAGAAAACGCCAGCCGAGATGCCGACTGTAGGTAGGAAGCTTCTTGCCATAGTCTTGTTTGTTTAGGGGTATGATTCTGTAATTTACAAAATGGCACCATACGTCCAAATTCCAAACCATCTCCCAGGGAGCCTCACAGACAGACATAACTTGCGCACATACTCGCAGACTGCAAACCTTGGGGAGTATCTGGCCACTGCCCTTCACTGTCGAAGTCGTAGTTTTCACAGGTGAAGCTTACAGAGAAAACAATGTGAATAAACATGTGGATATTATTATACTTTTCCAGGATTTGTTTACAGAGACCATACATGTTTTGATCCTGTTACTAGGAGAGGCAGAGAATCACCTCTTTAGTCTTTGATGGGTTTGACCCATTGTGATGCATTAAGGACTGAGCTAGCTGGGATTACTACTGCTGTGCCAAAAGATGGCGTCTGCTGGCTCGTTGGTCTAGGGGTGTGATTCTCGCTTAGGGTGCGAGAGGTCCTGGGTTCAAATCCCGGACGAGCCCAGCCTTTACAAAGAACAGTAATGCTTGAATTGAGTGGTTACTCCTACACTCTTGTCAACAAGAAAAAATGAATTGAGTTGTTGAAACTGGTGATGTGTTTTTTGGCTGCTTTATATAGGGCTATGACTCTCGCTTCGAGTGCGAGAGGTCCTGGGTTCAAATCCCAGAAGAGCCCAGGTTTTAAGGCAACTTCCCTCTACTTGCCATGGGTTTACTAATCATCGGACGTGTGTTCGGCTTCTGCTATAACCCTTTCCTAAATCCAGGTTCCTGTGGGTATTTTCTGAAATACTTTTTTTTTTTTTTTTTTTTTTTTTCCTGTCTTGTCTGGCGGATTTGCAATCAGAATTATGGTCAGACTGCGTTACTGTGCCAAACAGATTTACTTTTCCAAAATGAGCACTATAGATTATAGGCTCATCTTGTCAGTGTTTCTTTTTCTTCATTTATTTTTTAATTATTTGATTTCATTTTGTTTATACATTTGATATTTTTAATGAAAATGTGTTAGCATCAGGAGTACCAGGCCAGGCCCTGAAGCCCCAAGGCGCCCCCCATCTGCGGGGGAAGTAGCAACCACAGGGGAGCAGCCGGGAGAGGACCGGGGACAACAATCCCCCGACCCAGAACCAGCTGTCCTCACATACACTCAACCTCATATATACATCTACATACCTTCACTCCCTTATATTCCTCCACCCCTATATATACACCTACGCACACATACCTCCACACCTATATACATTCCTACATACATACATACACCCACATATATACATACACATCACCCCAATATGTACAAACACCCACCCATATATACACCCCCCCGTCCCCCTAGATGAGGTGGGGGCGAATGGAAAGGCCAGCCAGTAACAGTTTGTATATGGATGCATACATGGGACGAACGTGCACACGTGCGGGAGGGCGCACACACGGGAGGAACATGCACGACTGCACACGAGTCCGAGGGCGCACGCCAGGGAAGAATGCGCGAGGGCGCACGCCAGGGAAGAATGCGCGCGGGCGCACAGACGCCCACACCCACCCAACCATACAATGCCACATGGCTGGCACCGCCATACCGGCCACCCTCCGCGGCGGGGGCGGCGGGGGCCCGGGCAGCGACCCCAGAACGCCAGGAATGCCCCCGGCCCAGCCCCTATGTATGTGTATGTATGTATGTGTGTGTGTGTGTGTGTGTGTGTGTGTGTGTGTCTGGGGGTGGATGGAGGGGGGGTTATGTAGGTCCAGAGGCAATGATCCTCTGGAAGAGGAGAGCCAGCTGACTAGCTGGCTCATGAGGCTCCGCGTTTCACTGTCCCCCCGCTCGAGGCAGGATGAGGTCGGCCCGGGGAGGTCACGGAGACACCCTACGCCGCCACCCCGCCCAAGCCCCCACCTCCCCCACCGCAGAGAGCAGCCCGCCCAGCAACACCAACCACACAGCACCACATGCCCATGCGAACGCGGGCGTCCGCACATCCACACACCCCCCCCCCCACCGCACACACCCCCGGACCCACACACAGCCCCCCCCCCCGCACACACACACCCCCACACATACACACACCCATCCCACATATACATCTACCCTCATGTGTACCCACACATTCACTTAGACATATATGTACACCTAGACACATTCATCCTCTATATACACCCAAACATCCACCTGCTCTCATATATACACCTACACATAGACCCCCACACCTATATACACCTGTACCGAACCATTCCAGTCAAACAACAACAGACATCAACGAGACAGAAGACAAGCTGGCCTGAGTCAGGAACCCATTGCCCCCAGTCCACCCCACACCCCCCCCACTGGACACCGCCCCACCCCCGCCACTCAGGCACCCCAGAACCCCAAGGCACAGACCCGACGCCCCGACGCAAGGTCAACCCGCCCCACCCGGTGGTGCGCCCGCAGCGGCGCAAGCCATCCCCGCACGGGCAGGGACCCAGCATGTGGTCGGGCGGCTCTAAGGCATCGGGCCCCGGGTCCCGCCACTAGCCCCGGAGGGGAGGTTAGCTACCCCACCCAGGGCCTGCACCCGCCCTCCACGCATCCCCGGACCTGCACCCGAGGCAAAACGGCGGCGCCCCCCGAGCCCCCACCCATCCACCACCAACCAGGGCAAGCACACAGACACCCCAGGTCAGCCGCCGAGGCCCCCCAGCTTACTCAGGAAGTTACCGACACAAGCAGTCATCCCAGAGTCAATTCCCAGCCACCAACTAGGCCATCCGGGAGATGAAACCACAGCCAACCACCCCGACTAACTAGTGGAGTTGATCAGTGGGATCAAAGAGAGTTAAATTCCTCCAACTGGTTTTTAGAGGAAGCAGACATTCTTTCCAGACTAATGTGATCAAATAATAAATTTTTGTAAAGAGTAATATGTAGATCTTTTTTTTGCTTCCAGTTAATGAGGATGGTTTTCTTGGCGATGCATAGGGCAGTGAGAACTATGTGTGATGTATTTGCATCCATAACCAATTCACTGACGTCTCCTAAGATGCACAGTCTGGGTGAGGTTGGGATGCAACATTTAAGCCACGTGGACAAGTCTGTACATATCCTGTGCCAGAACATCTGAACAGGCCTACAATCCCATATAGCATGCAGATAGTTATCGGTTACATTGGCTGTACAGTGGGTGCATATGTTTGATTGTGCTAGGCCCATTTGGAACATCCTTTGTCCTGTATAATGTACTCTATGAAGGACTTTGTATTGTATAAGTTGTAAGTTGGGGCTTTTACTTATTTTGAAGATATTTGAACATATTTCTGTCCAAAAGCTTTGATCTTGATTGATAGAGACATCACGTTCCCATTTGGCTATTGGGAGGGAGATTGAGTCATCAAATTTTAATAATAATTTGTACAGTTTTGATAATAATTTAGGGGTACATAAATTTAAAAATTCAGTTACCCATGTTGATATTTCCTAATTTAGTTGGTTGGGATTAAATCTCTCTTGAATGATGGATTTCAATTGTTGATATTCAAGAAATTTACTGTTGTTTATTCCATATTCTAATATGAGTTCCTGGAATGTGATAAAGTTTCCCTCTTTAATAACATGTTCTAAATTTTTTATTCCCTTTTCACGCCATGATGTGAAATTTAGTACTTTCTTATTCTGACAAATGTCTGGATTGTTCCAAATGGGTGTTAGTTTGCATGGAATAAGTGGAGACTGAGTTAGTTTTAGAAATTCCCACCAGGCTGTCAGTGAGCTATTTATACTGAGGCTTTTAAAAGCGTCGTGGCGCTTAATATTAGAGCTAATGTAAGGTAAGTCTGAGAGTTTTGTTTTTCTACAGAATGCTTGTTCTAGGTCCAACCATGGACTGTCTAGTAAGTCAGGTTTGATCCATTTTGAAATGTATTGTAATCTATTGGCTAAGAAATAATTATAAAAATTTGGTAGTTCTAAACCACCATTGTTTTTCGGCTTTTGTAGAGTTTTCAGACTTATTCTTGATGGCTTATTTTTCCATAAGAATTGTGAGATGTTTGAATCTAAGGACTTAAACCAAGCAGCAGGGGGTTTATTTGGGATTAGTGAGAATAAATAGTCGATTTTTGGTAAAACCATCATTTTAATGGTAGCGACTCTCCCCATGAGTGATATAGGTAAGGCGTTCCAACGTTTGAGATCATCTTCTATTGTTTTCAGTAAAGGGATATGATTTAACTGCACTAAGTCTGAAAGCCTAGCAGAGACATGTATGCCTAAATATCTAATATTACCTGATTGTAGTGGAATGGCGGTTGTGTTCTGGAAACTACAGTTTATAGGCAAAACTGTTGATTTTCCCCAGTTGATGGAATAGTCTGATATAGAAGAGAAGCTATCTATTAGTCTAATTGTATTCGGGAGAGAAGCTTGGGAGTTTTCCAGGAAAAGTAATACATCATCTGCATAAAGACTTATCTTGTGGTTTGTAGTTTCTGTGTTAATTCCTTTAATATTTGTATTTTGTCGAATTGCTGCTGCTAATGGCTCAATGAAGATAACGAAAAGTGAGGGTGATAGTGGGCAGCCCTGCCTGGTGCCCCTCTGCAGAGTGAAGCTTTGTGAAGTGATATCGTTTGTCCTAACACGTGCACTAGGAGAGCTATGTAAGGTTTTGATCCAGTTTGTGAAGGTTGAACCAAATCCAAATTTGTGTAGGACTGCTAATAAATATTTCCAGTTTACCCGATCAAATGCCTTTTCTGCGTCTAAAGATACAATGGTTGTTTCTAATTTGTTAATTGTGCAGTAATCTATTATGTTTACTAGTCTGCGTGTGTTATTGGCTGATTGTCTACCCTTGATAAAACCTGTCTGGTCAGGATGTACTATAAGTGGAGTGATTTCCTCTAATCTTCTGGCAAGGACTTTGCAAATAATTTTAAGATCTACGTTTATGAGTGAAATTGGGCGATAGCTAAAAGGCAGTGTAGGGTCTTTGCCTGGTTTAAGAAGTAGGCTAATGTTAGCAGAATTCATGTCTGGGGACAGTACGTTCTCATTTTGAATTTGAGTTACCATTCTGAAAAAGGTTGGTTCTAGCACAGACCAGAATTCTTTGTAGAACTCTACTGGAAATCCATCTGGGCCTGGGGCTTTGTTATTTGGTAGATGCTGCAGGGCTTCATGTAATTCGGATAAAGCAAGTGGTGAATCCAGGGCAACAACTTGTTCATTTTTCAGCTTGGGGAGATTTATATTATTAAGAAATTCTTCAATAGCTGCGTTAGAAGGATTAATCTGTGATGAATATAAGGCTTTGTAAAACTCTTTAAAAGCTTTATTTATTTGTTGTGGATCATGAGTAATGTTTCCAGTTGAGACTTTAATAGAAGAGATAGTTGTTTTTTCTTTATTTAGCTTTAACTGGTTAGCAAGGAATTTTCCGGATTTATTGCTATGTTCAAAGTTCTGCCAACGCAACCTTTGCAGTAAAAATTGTGTCTTTTTGTCTATTATTTCATTTAATTCTAGTTTGAGTTTTCTCAGCTTGCTCATTGTGTGTTCTTGTGGTGAAGCCGCATGGGCAGCTTCTAAGGGTTTTATTTTTTCTTCCAATTCTAATACCTGTATTTTTTCTTTTTTTTTTCTTATGTGTGCAGTAGGATATTATCTTCCCCCGCATTACTGCCTTTCCTGCTTCCCAAAGAACACACGGTGATGTTCCTGGCAGGTCGTTATTTTCTAAATATGTTGTCCATTCCTTTTTGAAATAATTAATGAAATCTTGTTCTTTAAGTAATGATGTATTTAATCTCCAGTTCCTATTTGTTGGTGTGGTTCTTTTCTGTGCCAGAGAGAGAGATACCGGTGCATGGTCACTGATAGTGATAGGGTGAATCTGAGTGTCTGTGACATCCATCATAATAGAATTGCTAACTAAGAAGTTGTCTAAACGAGAATGTGAATGGTGTACTGCTGAGAAGAAGGTGTAATCCCGGAGAGTGGGGTGATGTGAACGCCACGCATCAGAGAGCCCAAAGTTGTTCATATATTGTTTTAGAGTGTCTGCAGACTGCCAGTTCCTTTGACTCACTGCTGTACTGAGCCTGTCGATTTTTGGATGAAGCACCAGGTTGAAATCTCCTCCTATTATTCGTTTGGTGTCAGAATGATCAGAGAGTGCAGTGAAGATATTATGAAAAAAGGAGGGGTCGTCAACATTTGGCCCATATATATTAGCAATACATAAATGCATATTTAGAATCGACAAGTTAAGTATTATAAATCTACCTTCAGGATCTGTTATATTGTTGCTAATGGAAAAGTTTATCCTTCTGTTAATTAGTATGGCCATCCCCCTTTGTTTTGAGTTGTAGCAGGCTGAGTTCGCATGAGGGAACTGAGGAGAGGTCAGTGTGTATGTAGGTGTTTTTGACATATGTGTTTCCTGTAGAAAGACAATATCTGCTTGCAAGTCGCTTAGCCGATTAAAAATTTTCAATCTCTTTTCCCTCGAACCAGCTCCACGTACATTCCATGTAACAAACCTCAGTGTACTCATGTTAAAACTAGCTGTTTGAGTGTTGGATGTTTACTAGAGGTGTATGTGTTGTATAAGTGTGCTGTATGCCTGTGTTGTATGTTTTGTGTGTGTATCTGCACTATATGTCTGTGTGTGTGTGTCTGTGCCTGCATGTATCGGTCGTGTATGCCTATGTGTCTGCGCTGTGTTTGTGTGTGTCTCCTGTATGTTTGTGTGAGTGTGTGCTGTGTGTCTCTGTGTGTGTCTGTTAGATATGCCTGTATGTATGTGTGTGTGTGTGTGTGCTGTGTGTCTCTGTGTGTGTCTGTTAGATATGCCTGTATGTATGTGTGTGTGTGTGTGTGTGTGAACAAATCGCTTAAAGTGAATGAACAAATCGCTGTGTGGGTATTGAAAGAGAGAGGGGGAGGAAAAATGCTTCTGAAATGCTTTATAGTCACAACCTTGCTACATGTAGGCCAAAGCCATGTCGTTTCATTGTAGACATATTGTTTAATTCTGAGTTTTACATAATCTGGATGCCTTTTCAGCACCCTATGAATCACCATGTTGATGGTCTGAATACAAGGCAAACTTGAGGGAAAGTAAAAATGCCGCATGGCCCACACCGCTCCTGGGAAATGACAACAGCAGGATGTATTCAACAAGGATTTTTGCAGAGGGTGTGACAAGCTCTGTTTTCTAAGCCCAGATGAGCTGTGGTTTAAACATGATTTAGAGACCATTCCTCTTTCATGGTTTGATCATTTGTTTTGGTTTGGAGAAAACGCCAGCCGTGATGCCGACTGTAGGGAGGAAGCTTCTTGCCATAGTCTTGATTGTTTAGGGTTATGATTCTGTATTTTACAAAATGGCACCATACGTCCACATTCCAAACCATCTCTCAGGGAGCCTCACAGACAGACATAACTTGCACACATACTCGCAGACTGCAAACCTTGGGGAGTATCTGGCCACTGCCCTTCACTGTCGAAGTCGTAGTTTTCCCAGGTGAAGCTTACAGAGAAAACAATGTGAATAAACATGTGGATATTATTATACTTTTCCAGGATGCGTTTACAGAGACCATACATGTTTTGATCCTGTTATTAGGAGAGGCAGAGAATCAGCTCTTTAGTCTTTGATGGGTTTGACCGTTTGTGATGCATTAAGGACTGAGCTAGCTGGGATACTGACTGCTGTGCCAAAAGATGGCATCTGCTGGCTCGTTGTTCTAGGGGTATGATTCTCGCTTAGGGTGTGAGAGGTCCCGGGTTCAAATCCCAGACGAGCCCAGCCTTTACAAAGAACAGTAATGCTTGAATTGAGTGGTTTCTCTTACACTCTTGTCAACAAGAAAAAATTAATTGAGTTGGTGAAACTGGTGGTTTGTTTTTTGGCTGCTTTATATAGGGCTATGACTCTCGCTTCGAGTGCGAGAGGTCCTGGGTTCAAATCCCAGAAGAGCCCAGGTTTTAAGGCAACTTCCCTCTACTTGCCATGGGTTTACTAATCATCGGACATGTGTTCGGCTTCTGCTATAACCCTTTCCTAAATCCAGGTTCCTGTGGGTATTTTCTGAAATGCTTTATAGTCACAACCTTGCTACATGTAGGCCAAAGCCATGTCGTTTCATTGTAGACATATTGTTTAATTCTGAGTTTTACATAATCTGGATGCCTTTTCAGCACCCTATGAATCACCATGTTGATGGTCTGAATACAAGGCAAACTTGAGGGAAAGTAAAAATGCCGCATGGCCCACACCGTTCCTGGGAAATGACAACAGCAGGATGTATTCAACAGGGATTTTTGCAGAGGGTGTGACAAGTTTCGGTTTCTAAGCGCAGATGAGCTGTGGTTTAAACATGATTTAGAGACCATTCCTCTTTCATGGTTTGATCATTTGTTTTGGTTTGGAGAAAACGCCAGCCGCGATGCCGACTGTAGGGAGGAAGCTTCTTGCCATAGTCTTGTTTGTTTAGGGGTATGATTCTGTATTTTACAAAATGGCACCATACGTCCAAATTCCAAACCATCTCTCAGGGAGCCGCACAGACAGACATAACTTGCGCACATACTCGAAGACTGCAAACC
Source organism: Pygocentrus nattereri (assembly GCF_015220715.1). Taxonomy (NCBI): domain Eukaryota; kingdom Metazoa; phylum Chordata; class Actinopteri; order Characiformes; family Serrasalmidae; genus Pygocentrus; species Pygocentrus nattereri. Next base: position 31,437,307 of record NC_051226.1, on the reverse strand, counting down.
TTGGGGAGTATCTGGCCACTGCCCTTCACTGTTGAAGTCGTAGTTTTCCCAGGTGAAGCTTACAGAGAAAACAATGTGAATAAACATGTGGATATTATTATACTTTTCCAGGATTCGTTTACAGAGACCATACATGTTTACTGCTGTGCCAAAAGATGGCATCTGCTGGCTCGTTGGTCTAGGGGTATGATTCTCGCTTAGGGTGCGAGAGATCCCGGATTCAAATCCCGGACGAGCCCAACCTTTACAAAGAACAGTAATGCTTGAGTTGAGTGGTTTCTCCTACACTCTTGTCAGCAAGAAAAAATGAATTGAGTTGGTGAAACTGGTGACTTGTTTTTTGGCTGCTTTATATAGGGCTATGACTCTCGCTTCGAGTGCGAGAGGTCCTGGGTTCAAATCCCAGAAGAGCCAAGGCTTTAAGGCAACTTTCCTCTACTTGCCATGGGTTTATAATCATCGGACGTGTGTTCGGCTTCTGCTATAACCCTTTCCTAAATCCAGGTTCCTGTGGGTATTTTCTGAAATGCTTTTCAGTCAAGGGAAAGTAAAAATGCCGCATGGCCCACACCGTTCCTGGGAAATGACAACAGCAGGATGTATTCAACAGGTATTTTTGCAGAGGGTGTGACAAGTTCTGGTTTCTAAGCCCAGATGAGCTGTGGTTTAAACATGATTTAGAGACCATTCCTCTTTCATGGTTTGATCATTTGTTTTGGTTTGGAGAAAACACCAGCCGAGATGCCGACTGTAGGGAGGAAGCTTCTTGCCATAGTCTTGTTTGTTTAGGGTTATGATTCTGTATTTTACAAAATGGCACCATACGTCCAAATTCCAAACCATCTCTCAGGGAGCCTCACAGACAGACATAACTTGCACACATACTCGCAGACTGCAAACCATGGGGAGTATCTGGCCACTGCCCTTCACTGTCGAAGTCGTAGTTTTCCCAGGTGAAGCTTACAGAGAAAACAATGTGAATAAACATGTGGATATTATTATACTTTTTCAGGATTCGTTTACAGAGACCATACATGTTTTGATCCTGTTACTAGGAGAGGCAGAGAATCACCTCTTTAGTCTTTGATGGGTTTGACCCTTTGTGATGCATTAAGGACTGAGCTAGCTGGGATATTGACTGCTTCTGCTATAACCCTTTCCTAAGTCTAGGTTCCTGTGGGTATTTTCTGAAATGCTTTATAGTCACAACCTTGCTACATGTAGGCCAAAGCCATGTCGTTTCATTGTAGACATATTGTTTAATTCTGAGTTTTACATATTCTGGATTCCTTTTCAGCACCCTATGAATCACCATCTTGATCGTCTGAATACAAGGCAAACTTGAGGGAAAGTAAAAATGCCGCATGGCCCACACCGTTCCTGGGAAATGACAACAGCAGGATGTATTCAACAAGGATTAGCGCAGAGGGTGTGACAAGTTTTGTTTTCTAAGCCCAGATGAGCTGTGGTTTAAACATGATTTAGAGACCATTCCTCTTTCATGGTTTGATCATTTGTTTTGGTTTGGAGAAAACGCCAGCCGAGATGCCGACTGTAGGGAGGAAGCTTCTTGCCATAGTCTTGTTTGTTTAAGGTTATGATTCTGTAATTTACAAAATGGCACCATACGTCCAAATTCCAAACCATCTCTCAGGGAGCCTCACAGACAGACATAACTTGCGCACATACTCGCAGACTGCAAACCTTGCGGAGTATATTGCACTGCCCTTCACTGTCGAAGTCGTAGTTTTCCCAGGTGAAGCTTACAGAGAAAACAATGTGAATAAACATGTGGATATTATTATACTTTTCCAGGATTCGTTTACAGAGACCATACATGTTTTGATCCTGTTACTAGGAGAGGCAGAGAATCAGCTCTTTAGTCTTTGATGGGTTTGACCGTTTGTGATGCATTAAGGACTGAGCTAGCCGGGATATTGACTGCTTCTGCTATAACCCTTTCCTAAGTCCAGGTTCCTGTGGGTATTTTCTGAAATGCTTTATAGTCACAACCTTGCTACATGTAGGCCAAAGCCATGTCGTTTCATTGTACACTGCAAAAAATCAGTGTCAAAAAATAAGAAAAATAAAAACAAAATAAGAAAAAAAATCTTGAATCAAGCAAAATTATCTGCCAGTATAGTGAGAAAATTTAGCTTGTTAAGAATTCTTGAAACAAGAAAAAAAATCTTGCAGTGTAAATTATCTTGTAATCTCAAAAAACAGTAAAAATTAACTAATATAAGACATTATGACTAGATTTAAGCAAGACCCGCTTGATCAAACATCATAAAAATGATCTATAAAATGCCAAAACTAGCATATTAATCTTGTTTTGAGAATTTTCACAAAACCTCATTTGGTCACAAAAATCTTAAAATTAGAATCCTTTATTAATTTATTTTTTTCTAATTTAAGACTGTAATTCTTATAATAAGACACATGCAGTAATATTGTACTCTAAATGAAGAACAGTAAAAACAACCACATCCAGTATGGTCAATCTTTTTTTATTAATTCCAGAGACATGAAATATGTACTTACAAAAATAGTTCCAATGAGGCTACATAGAATTTAACAAGTGTGCAGTATGGTGGTGGTAACTCAACCTCATTTTAAAACTTACAACAAAAGACACATGTCTCTTTTGGCTTAGATAAACAAAAGAACACCATGTTCCTGAGTTTGTTATGGTGTTTTATTTTTAACAATTAAACTTCTCTGAGAAAGAGCATTTTTATGAACTAAGATACCTAACGCAGCTTTGTTATTTAAACACAAACGTAGTAAACAACCAGCTCTATTATTTACACATCAAACATCTTACATTTTTTCATCTGAATTGTTTGACTGACCAAATAATGATGTATGTAATACAAATCAAATCACATTATCAGTAGGGGTGTAACAAATACCCGTAATGATAGCAACTGCTGCATGGCCATAGGGTACTTTCTCTACTCCCCAATGAACTTTTTCCACTCTGACAAAGTTTTTTTGTAGGATGAAGTTGCATCCCGATCATGAATGGCATCCTGCAGAACTTCTGTCTGAAGTATTGACAGGAGTGTTGCAATGCACTTTGGATAAGTCAGATGAAATGCGTAGTAGTACGCTAAAAGATAGAGCACACCTGTGTCTATGTTTTCTTTTGGAAAAGTTGTCACAGGTGTAGACCCAATGGCCAGCATGCAGTTGTTATCACAAACGATCAGAACTGGACTGAAGACTGGTCTTCTCTGAAGGTAGGTGGTTGGGTTTTCTGTGGGCTGTAACAAAGAAAATCAATATGAGTATAGAATATGCTGTCTGAAACATTCATTTAAATCAAAGTTATAATCTAAATTTGGTTTCTAATGATTATGAAGTTTAGAATACAAACTGCAATCAAACTACTTTCAAGGAGAAATCTGGAACCTGATGATGAAAATAAAAATTGAAATGGAATGGTGAATTCACCGTTACACAGGATAGAGCACACAACCTTGGCCCTCCACACAAGGGTTCATTGCACTACTCATGCAAGGCAAGTTTTATTATATCATTTGCAGACCACAAACAAAAGTATTCCAAAAGGCATTCACAATCTCCTAATTTTGTCTTAGATAAATTTCACATACAAGGCATTTCTTACCTCAAGAACATGCACCATCGCCTCACTTGCATGTCCCAACTTCTTGGGTAGGGCCACAGGTGAAGGGAACATCTCAGGCAGAGCCTTCATCATGGCTACAGAGCGTGTCACTGTTCCAGACATAAATAGATTAATTATTTAATATACTTTTTTGTGTTGACCATTTGATTACCATTATTTGTGTTTAAATCAGTGTGATAGGGTAGTGTGTAGTCTGTATTAATGAATTTACAAATTAATGTTCACACATTTTGTTTTAAACATCAAGCTCAGGTCTAGCTAGAGGACCTCCAATATGTTCTGGAGTAGCACAACACCATTCTGGATCTGTTTCAATTCACAGCACCCAATATGAAGATCTGCAGCCCCTGATGTCTAAGCTTAAGTGTATAAGCAGCTGTTTAAAAAAATCCTGAAAAGTTTCTAACCTTTGTCCTGTGTTGTTGGCGGTCCCAGAACCTTTTTAAATACCCCATAGAACTGAGCTTTGCTATTAAAGCTCTCCCAGCGGGTCTTCAGGTCAGAAATAAAGTCAGGGTTAGATCTGTCAAGAATACGGCGAAGTTCGTCCATAACCTGGTGCAAATAAACGAGAACACACAACCATACAAAAAGATTTAACACATGTTCAAGTTCTAGTTAGGGGCGTACAAGAAATAAATACATTTGCTTACATGATCTACTTCTCTGAAACAGGGGTATGCTTGTAGTATGTTAGCTGGCCTGTCCTGGTCTCTCAAGGTGTCAGAGTTGATAAAGGCTCTACGAGCATCAAACTCAAGGTCAAGCAGCTGAGCAACTGCCTCCTTGTTAGGTTTCGGCCTTTTATACATCTCTTGCAGGGTATGGTAATGTCTTGCTTGACTTTGCTGACTTTCAGTGCCAGAATGGACTCCTAGATCTTCAGTAGCTTCTCCTCTCTGGTCAACAATTTCTGTTTAAAAACAAAGCAGTCAGTTTTTTACAAATATAATCTATAATAAAAGAATCACAATAAATCACACTTACCAGCAGGTGAATTCATGCCATCCAAAGATGATGCGCTGCTTCTTGTTCTGTCTAAGAGTACAGTTGATGCCGTGCTTCCTGGTGACTCGGAGACTGATGTGCTTGAATCATCTGAACACTCCAAATTCAGTCGTCTTCGTTTCCTCTGTCTTTGTGGTGTAGGTCCCTGACGCTTTTTTGGTGTCTTTATGTTGTGGAGTCTTTTCAGTAATTGCTTAAAAAGCAATTCCTGTATGTGAAAGACATTAAAGTAATGCACTCATTTAATTTCACAATTTACAACTAAATATTTAGACTGCACATTTTGTTTTACTATGGGGTCATTTTTGTAAACCATGTATTCTAGATCCTAACTAGTGCAAATTGTGTAAAAAAAAACTCTACAATTAATAAATAATTTAGCCAGCATGAGGCTGATTTCATGAAAACAGAATTAAATGAGATTAAATTACACATATTTTTACAGTACTGCCCAGCACTAAATCAAAATATGAAATATTTTACCTGCCGGAAAGTATGCAGACATTTATACATTATACTATATTTACAAAAATATAAGTTCAGTTTTCATGATCTATCATGGATGGTGTACTGTGTTTTTCATCAGTGAAACTTTACAGTGTGATATTAATGAAAAGTTGGTTCACAAATGGAACAAACACTTACCCAAGGGTGTCTGCAGTTCACAGAGTTATCACGAAGCATTGGATAATACTCCACAAGCCGCTTTGCCATAGCCTGGAAATCATTTTTGGATGGATACATAAATTCAGTAGTAGTTGCTCTGATGATGGACACCATGTTGGTCACCGTGTTCCTCACTAATCGGCAGCGAAGTTCTTTTGAAAGAGTGCATCCACCTTCTTGGCCAACAAGCTGCATTTCAAAATACTGCTTTCTAATATGTTCCAGCTCACTGTCAGTATACACAACATACTCAGGGTTGGGTAGCTGCCAGGTTCTCGGAGTCTCTTGCACATCAGGAGACCGAGGAGTTTCTGAAACACAAGGGTTGACTTGTACAGTGGCCAGCCCTCTGCCATTCGAACCATTCTCTTGATTGGGGGATGCTGCCTGCTGCCCCTGCTGAAGAACATTAAGCTAATATTACAATTCATAAACTGAAACACTTGGCTGGTAATCACAAATTTAACATGCAATTTTAACTACAACAGTTTTCATATTGATCATTTTGCAGTTTTATACTGAAGCCATTAGCATTTATGCTAGCGGATTTTTAAGCCTTGGGCTATTGTTTTGGATGCTGGCTGGTAACTTAGCAACCAGCTAAAACACTGGTGGCGTGCTGCAGTGGGCGGTAACAAGCCGTGACGCAGTTGCTCTCTAGCTAAAGCGTCTCAATAATGTGATTTATGAGGAGAGATGTCAGATAGAACGCTGCTACTTAAGCAGCTGCCTACGTAGTCAGTGCCTACTTACACAGCTCACTAGGTTTTGAGACACACCCATATATATACACACATATAGATCTGTATATAGTGATGAATCAATTAAAAGAAGATTATTTATTAAAATTTATTTAAATTAGTTGTTAAAACTGACTGAATGCGGATCGTGAATGTGCATTCAAACGTGAGTGACTTGTGACTTAAATTACTCTGTACCTCTTGATCTGTGTGAAACAGGTTCCATATGGCTTTTCTCCTAAGAAAATGTTCAGGTCCAGGAAAAAGATCACGTATGTCTTCACGGGACAGGGTTGGTAACAAGGCTTCACTGATGTTTGCAGCTAAAAAAAAAAAAAAAAAAAAAATATATATATATATATATATATATATATATATATATATGCAAATACTTTTAACTTATCATTCACTTTCCCTGAACATTATTTGTACATTTCTAGTACTTGCAGTGCTACACAAAGCATGTCAACAGATAAAAAAAATAATAAATCAACTAACAAAGGCTTACACTGTCCAGGGGTCATGTATAAGCCTAATTCCCATGTTTTCTCTTTTGTGGTCTTAATATAATTATTTTTGACACATTCTATAAATTATACTATATAAATGCATCAGTGTTTAATTCATAATAATTGTGAGACAGGAAAACAATAATCATGCAAAAATAAGCTTACTGTAAGAATCAGTAAGAAACATATGATATAACCTACACACCTGCTCAACTCTGAATATGAAACAGTTATTTTTCACCACAATTTACACGAAGGGGCAGCAGCACATGCTTAACTTAAATGATATTTTACCTTGTAAGGTAGCCGCTGATACTGCGTCCAGTTTTTCCATAACGGACATCTGAGGGAGTGGGTTCCAGATATGTAGCTTAGTTAGCTAGCTAAGGTCTCCAAGGGTGTCCCAGCAAAAGTCAGATATCTTACTTTTAGCTAGCTCACAAAGGCAACAGGGCTTACAAGGAGATTTGATATTAGTGAGCAAGGTTCATCTTCAGGCTAACGGTACACAGAAAAAAACTTTAGTTAGCTAACTGCTAGCCAATCCAGATAGCTAGCGGTGAGCTAACAGTGCAGCTCCATTCTCCAGTCTGTTAACAGCCGTTCCCGCTTTTCTCGGAGGAAGAAGGGCGCTACTCGAACCGCAGTACTACGTCTGTAGTGTCTACATCCGCTGTTCAAATAATGGGCTATAAAATTTATTAAAAATTACTAACAAACTTTGAAATTTAAGACAATTACAATAGTCTTACATCCTAAACACCTTATTTTGAGTTGTATATATTTAAAGCATTACCAACTTCAAATGATTTACAGCGTACCACCCTTTCCTATTGATGTAACCTTCCGCCACTACAACGATCCTTTTCGCGGTCTGCTGTGGGGTCGAGGCCTCGGTTAGGGCTGTTATGAGGGTGTCTTTACACAGTAAAATGATTTGGCGTTGTTTCATCTGCTGCCTTTTTGTGGCAGTGACATTAAGAGCATTGCTGAACCACATCAATACGGTACACAGCCGTAGTCCGAATTTCCGTGTCATCTGCGGCATTGACGGCTGCACTCAGGAATACAGAGTGTACAACTCTTTTTACTACCACGTCAAACGGAGCCATGCCTCGCATCTCCTCAGCCGCAAGTGTATGAGGCCCAGTGGAGACCGAACGGCGGGTAAAGCCGCGGAGGACAGTGCAGGGCTGTGTACAGCCAGATATGTTCCAATGCAACCGAGAGAAAGATGTTTGGAGAATTTTGATGTACCTAGCATTCAGTCAGCACTAGAGGCACACGAACCCACTACAGCAAGCACACCAACAGGTGTTGTTAGTGATGTTGGCTGCTCCACCACCGAAAATGCCCGAGGTCACGCTGCTCCAGCTCCGGATGGCGCTCCGCCAGCTTCTACTGAAGACACAGCGCTTACAGCCCAGGCGGAACAGGATGAAGTACTACCCGAATCTACACAAGTAAGTTACCTATAAAGTGTTTCAGCTAGCAGAGTATCTGTGCAGCTTATCTGTTAACTCTGTCCAAGTAAAAAAAAAAAAACAAACAAAAAAACAACCTTCGCCCGTAAGTTTCAGCTGTCTGTACCAGTCTGTCCTCTTTTACTAATGAGTCGATTAATATTGAATCGATTCTTCAAATGAGTCGGTGTCGATTCGACCAATGACTGCATGTTGACGTGGAATCGACTCGTTGTTCTTTCAGATAAGTTCACTCAGGTGCTTATCTGACGGTGCGTGGGATGCGCGCAACAGAGTTTAATCACTGCTATATCATTTAATATTTTTTCGTTGTTCAAGTGAAGTGGATTTAACTGCCGTATTCAGCATATATACTCGTGAAATGGTTAATATGTTGATATCATAATATTGATTAAATATTAAAGATGAGATGTCTCTTTTTATCTCTAGCTAGGAGAAAGTGCTATACATGAAGAGACTAATGTGGATCTACTGAAGAAACATGCCACTGCCTTTGTGCTCTCTGCTAAAGAGAAACACCGTTTATCACAGGTAAGTTAATGTGTTGTAACTATATACTGTACATAAACACTGCAACTGGCTCTTGTCAGTCCGTTACTGTTAATGTGATATAATTATGCAGTAATAAGTGTGAAAAGATGTGTGTTTAAGCTATTAGGTTCACTGAATTAATGATTGCTATTATATTGAAAGTTACCAACCAAATTTGGTATTTTTTGAACCAACTAAATTATGTTGTGTATTTAATGTCAAGCATTACATATACATAATGAAGCAACCATACAGTTAAATTATGGACTGACTGATACAGATACTGCACAATTTGAATAATTTCAGATGCTGATAATGAATAAGGCATTTTTGTTTTTCCCCCAGAGTGCAGTCAATGATATTGTAGCTGGAGTGCAGAACTACCAAGCTTCACTGCTGGACAGTTTGAAAAATCAGATGGCACGGGTATTCCAGAGACATTCAGAAGTTACAGATCAGCTGCTTAGTGAGTCAATGGACATTTTTGATAGTTTTGAAGACCCATTTGCCAGAGTTTCCACTACATATATGCAGGACTCAACCGTCAAGGAGCTGTTTGGAGTAGTGGAAGCACAAGAAATTGAGATTGCCCGGTCTGCATGCTATAAAGGACAAGGACCCTCTCGTGCTCTTGCTATTAGATCTGAGTGCATTTACTACATACCTTTGATCAAAAGTTTGGAACAATTACTTTCACATCCTGTGGTTCTATCAATGTTTGACAAAGGTGTAGAGACATGTAGGGCTGGATTTTTAAAGGACATCATTGATGGTGATATTTTGAAATCACATCCATTGTTCTCTGTTAGACCCAATGCCCTACAGCTGATACTGTATACTGACGAAATAGAACTGTGTAATCCTCTGGGGTCACATGCCTCAAAAAACAAACTTCTAATGGTGTACTATACTTTAGGGAATATACATCCTAAATATAGGTCTAAGCTGGCTGCTATCCGTCTACTTGCTATTGCAAAAGCAACGGATATTGCTCAGTGTAGCGTTGATGTGATACTGAATAGAATACTGGAAGATCTGATTTTGCTGTACAATGGTGTGAGAATCAAAACAGTGGCGGATGAGAGAGTTGTATATGGAGCATTAGTCTCATTTTGCGGTGACACCTTGGCTCAGCATGAGGTTACAGGGTTTAAAGAGGGAGTTGGATTTTCATTCTGTAAATGCAGACACTGCGAGTGCAGTTTTGAAGACATGCAGCTTTACTTTGATGAGGACAGCTTTGTTCAACGGACATTAGGTTGGCACATCAGACAATGTAATGAAATTGAGAGGGCCCCTACTGATTTTTTAAGAAACAGTTTGAAAACCACATATGGAATTAACAGGAAAAGCAAATTAGTAGATTTTCCATCATTTGATCTAATTAAGCAAACTCCGCAAGATATCATGCATGTAATACTTGAGGGAGTAGCACCACTTGAAATAAAAAGTGTGTTGAAACATCTGGTCCTGTTAGGACAGCTTGACCTAGACACATTCAATAGCGCTGTACTAGGATACCCGTACTCTTTTGATGTCAGAGACAAACCATCTCCTATAACTGTTACAACACTGTCATCAAATGACAACAAATTGAAGCAATCTTCTGGTCAAATGCTTGTCCTCCTCAAGATTTTACCATTTGTATTGGACAATTGTGAAAGAAGTGCATACATTCAAGCCCTTACTGAATTAATACAGATAGTACAAATTTTGTTCGCACCAGTAATTTCTCTTGCAACCATATCAAACCTCAAAACACTTATCAAGCAGCACTTAGTTAACATGAAGCAATTGTTTCCTGAGAACAATATAACGCCAAAACAGCATTATCTGGTGCACATTCCAGCACAGATTAAAGCTTTAGGTCCAAACACTGCTTTTTCAAACAGTGGTCATCAAAATTAAATTTCAAGAACGTATGCAAGTCTCTGGTAAAGCACAACCAGATGTATGAAAGCTGTCAAAATGTCAGCAGCATGGAACACCCAATTTTTTCAAAAGAGGCGGTAATGGGTCCAGTGTCTGGTGTGACAGATGCACAATATGTACAGGGTAAACTGAAGGATTTTTTGGGTGTAGAAAAGGTGCACCATATTGTGTCTGTAAAATGGCTCGAGCTGAACGGCAATAAGTTTGTCTGCCAGAAGTCAGTGATTATTATTAATGAAGTAGAAGGTTCCCCTGTATTTGGACTTATAAAAAACATATTCATTGCAGATTCTTTATTGTATTGCTTTGAATGTCAAGTGTATGACACTGTAGCTTTCAACCGTGATTTTCTTTGCTATGAAATTGAAGTACCAAATCTTGCTCAAGCTACTGAGTTTGTTGATGCTGATAAGATTGTTGACTACACATCTTATTACGCCATCGGCTTTAAGAACCACACTTACATTCCTCTGAAATATTATCTCTGTGATGTGATTGGCATACACAGATGCACTACTGAATGCAAGTAAGTTATGAGAAAAAAACAAGTGAGTTTTTGAAAAAAAATAACTATTCTGTTCTGTTGCATTATTTATTTCATCCAGTTTTTCATTACATAAAGAATGTATGTATGTGCTTTTGTATAAAGGGATACAATGTAGGGTTGTTGGGCCCAAAAATACAGTTTACATTTTTAATTTATTGTTTACACGTGAAGATTGGTGTCAGACAGTGGTTTATTTAGTGTTGTGTTTAATCCCAGACCACTGTATAGCAGTGTTGTACTCGTGTTAGATCCCACTGCTAGGACAGCATAAAAACCTTACTTTATACATATGATGTGTTTTTATACTATGGCAGTTTATTGAATTGTAGCCCCTGTAATGTGATGTTTTGTATCGACAAGTTCTTGCAAATACACAGCCTTAATACAATGACTGGCCAATTTACATGAAATTTCATTTCTACATTCATTGTTTATATTTTCAGCTCTGTATACTATATCACCCTGTCAGTGTCACTGCAGTGCTGATCCAGACTACAGTCTGGAATTATTGATCTACAAAGTACTTCTGTATGCTCAGTAGAGCTGAAAAGATATAAAGTGTGTATAGGAGGTGGTTTTTAATGAAGTGGCTGGTCAATGTTTGTAAAAAATGTTCTGAAGATAATACATATGTTTATACAGAATTGTTTTACACTGTACTAATGTCATTTGCTCTGTTTGTTATAGAAGCAATGCATTCTGCCACAATTGAAAACAAAATAATAAATTACTTTTCAGTCACATAAAGTGTCATCAGTTTTATTGGAAAATATGCTAAATCTTTTTAAGTCTTAAGTATTTTTAGTCTTGTACAAGTTTTAAGAACATTGTATTCTTAAATTAAGTAAAGTTGTCTTGAAATTCTTATTTTATAGCTGAGAGCCTCAAACACTTTCAGCAATATCAGTAGAATTTCTTATTTCATTTTAGCAAGTCCTTATAACTAGAAAAACAATCTTAATAAAATAATCATAGACAAGGTTTCTAAAAACTAGAAAATGTATCTTATACATACAAATCTAGTCAAGTAAATTATTCTTAAATGAAAAAAACAAGACTTATTATTGATTTTCAAGATTTTTTGTCTTGTTAAGATTTCATTTTTTGCAGTGTAGACATATTGTTTAATTCTGAGTTTTACATATTCTGGATTCCTTTTCAGCACCCTATGAATCACCATGTTGATGGTTTGAATACAAGGCAAACTTGAGGGAAAGTAAAAATGCCGCATGGCCCACACCGTTCCTGGGAAATGACAACATCAGGATGTATTCAACAAGGATTAGCTCAGAGGGTGTGACAAGTTCTGTTTTCTAAGCCCAGATGAGCTGTGGTTTAAACATGATTTAGAGACCATTCCTCTTTCATGGTTTGATCATTTGTTTTGGTTTGGAGAAAACGCCAGCCGAGATGCGGACTGTAGGGAGGAAGCTTTCTTGCCATAGTCTTGTTTGTTTAGGGGTATGATTCTGTAATTTACAAAATGGCACCATACGTCCAAATTCCAAACCATCTCTCAGGGAGCCTCACAGACAGACATAACTTGCGCACATACTCGCAGACTGCAAACCTTGGGGAGAATCTGGCCACTGCCCTTCACTGTCGAAGTCGTAGTTTTCCCAGGTGAAGCTTACAGAGAAAACAATGTGAATGAACATGTGGATATTATTATACTTTTCCAGGATTCGTTTACAAAGACCATACATGTTTTGATCCTGTTACTAGGAGAGGCAGAGAATCACCTCTTTAGTCTTTGATGGGTTTGACCCTTTGTGATGCATTAAGGACTGAGCTAGCTGGGATATTGACTGCTGTGCCAAAAGATGGCGTCTGCCGGCTCGTTGGTCTAGTGGTATGATTCTCGCTTAGGGTGCGAGAGGTTCTGGGTTCAAATCCCGGATGAGTCCAGCCTTTACAAAGAACAGTAATGCTTGAATTGAGTGGTTTCTCCTACACTCTTGTCAACAAGAAAAAATGAATTGAGTTGGTGACACTGGTGAATTGTTTTTTGGCTGCTTTATATAGGGCTATGACTCTCGATTCGAGTGCGAGAGGTCCTGGGTTCAAATCCCAGAAGAGCCCAGGTTTTAAGGCAACCTCCCTCTACTTGCCATGGGTTTACTAATCATCGGCCGTGTGTTCGGCTTCTGCTATAACCTTTATAGTCACAACCTTGCTACATGTAGGCCAAAGCCATGTCGTTTCATTGTAGACATATTGTTTAATTCTGAGTTTTACATATTCTGGATGCCTTTTCAGCACCCTATGAATCACCATGTTGATGGTCTGAATACAAGGCAAACTTGAGGGAAAGTAAAAATGAGCATGGCCCACACCGTTCCTGGGAAATGACAACAGCAGGATGTATTCAACAAGGATTTTTGCAGAGGGTGTGACAAGTTCTGGTTTCTAAGCCCAGATGAGCTGTGGTTTAAACATGATTTAGAGACCATTCCTCTTTCATGGTTTGATCATTTGTTTTGGTTTGGAGAAAACGCCAGCCGAGATGCCGACTGTAGGGAGGAAGCTTCTTGCCATAGTCTTGTTTGTTTAGGGGTATTATTCTGTATTTTACAAAATGGCACCATACGTCCAAATTCCAAACCATCTCTCAGGGAGCCTCACAGACAGACATAACTTGCGCACATACTTGCAGACTGCAAACCTTGGGGAGTATCTGGCCACTGCCCTTCCCTGTTGAAGTCGTATTTTTCCCAGGTGAAGCTTACAGAGAAAACAATGTGAATAAACATGTGGATATTATTATACTTTTCCAGGATTCGTTTACAGAGACCATACTTGTTTACTGCTGTGCCAAACGATGGCATCTGCTGGCTTGTTGGTCTAGGGGTATGGTTCTCGCTTAGGGTGCGAGAGATCCCGGGTTCAAATCCCAGACGAGCCCAGCCTTTACAAAGAACAGTAATGCTTGAATTGAGTGGTTACTCCTACACTCTTGTCAACAAGAAAAAATGACTTGAGTTGGTGAAACTAGTGGCGTGTTTTTTGGCTGCTTTATATAGGGCTATGACTCTCGCTTCGAGTGCGAGAGGTCCTGGGTTCAAATCCCAGAAGAGCCCAGGTTTTAAGGCAACTTCCCTCTACTTGCCATGGGTTTACTAATCATCGGACCTGTGTTCGGCTTCTGCTATAACCCTTTCCTAAATCCAGGTTCCTGTGGGTATTTTCTGAAATGCTTTTCAGTCAAGGGAAAGTAAAAATGCCGCATGGCCCACACCGTTCCTGGGAAATGACAACAGCAGGATGTATTCAACAAGGAATAGCGCAGAGGGTGTGACAAGTTTTGTTTTCTAAGCCCAGATGAGCTGTGGTTTAAACATGATTTAGAGACCATTCCTCTTTCATGGTTTGATCATTTGTTTTGGTTTGGAGAAAACGCCAGCCGAGATGCGGACTGTAGGGAGGAAGCTTCTTGCCATAGTCTTGTTTGTTTAGGGTTATGATTCTGTAATTTACAAAATGGCACCATACGTCCAAATTCCAAACCATCTCTGAGGGAGCCTCACAGACAGACATAACTTGCGCACATACTCGCAGACTGCAAACCTTGGGGAGTATCTGGCACTGCCCTTCACTGTCGAAGTCGTAGTTTTCCCAGGTGAAGCTTACAGAGAAAACAATGTGAATAAACATGTGGATATTATTATACTTTTCCAGGATTCGTTTACAGAGACCATACATGTTTTGATCCTGTTACTAGGAGAGGCAGAGAGTCACCTCTTTAGTCTTTGATGGGTTTGACCCTTTGTGATGCATTAAGGACTGAGCTAGCTGGGATATTGACTGCTTCTGCTATAACCCTTTCCTAAGTCCAGGTTCCTGTGGGTATTTTGTGAAATGCTTTATAGTCACAACCTTGCTACATGTAGGCCAAAGCCATGTCGTTTCATTGTAGACATATTGTTTAATTCTGAGTTTTACATATTCTGGATTCCTTTTCAGCACCCTATGAATCACCATGTTGATGGTCTGAATACAAGGCAAACTTGAGGGAAAGTAAAAATGCCGTATGGCCCACACCGTTCCTGGGAAATGACAACAGCAGGATGTATTCAACAAGGAATAGCGCAGAGGGTGTGACAAGTTTTGTTTTCTAAGTCCAGATGAGCTGTGGTTTAAACATGATTTAGAGACCATTCCTCTTTCATGGTTTGATCATTGTTTTTGGTTTGGAGAAAACGCCAGCCGAGATGCGGACTGTAGGGAGGAAGCTTCTTGCCATAGTCTTGTTTGTTTAGGGTTATGATTCTGTAATTTACAAAATGGCACCATACGTCCAAATTCCAAACCATCTCTCAGGGAGCCTCACAGACAGACATAACTTGCGCACATACTCGCAGACTGCAAACCTTGCGGAGTATCTGGCACTGCCCTTCACTGTCGAAGTCGTAGTTTTCCCAGGTGAAGCTTACAGAGAAAACAATGTGAATAAACATGTGGATATTATTATACTTTTCCAGGATTCGTTTACAGAGACCATACATGTTTTGATCCTGTTACTAGGAGAGGCAGAGAATCACCTCTTTAGTCTTTGATGGGTTTGACCCTTTGTGATGCATTAAGGACTGAGCTAGCTGGGATATTGACTGCTTCTGCTATAACCCTTTCCTAAGTCCAGGTTCCTGTGGGTATTTTCTGAAATGCTTTATGGTCACAACCTTGCTACATGTAGGCCAAAGCCATGTCGTTTCATTGTAGACATATTGTTTAATTCTGAGTTTTACATATTCTGGATTCCTTTTCAGCAACCTATGAATCACCATGTTGATGGTTTGAATACAAGGCAAACTTGAGGGAAAGTAAAAATGCCGCATGGCCCACACCGTTCCTGGGAAATGACAACATCAGGATGTATTCAACAAGGATTAGCTCAGAGGGTGTGACAAGTTCTGTTTTCTAAGCCCAGATGAGCTGTGGTTTAAACATGATTTAGAGACCATTCCTCTTTCATGGTTTGATCATTTGTTTTGGTTTGGAGAAAACGCCAGCCGAGATGCGGACTGTAGGGAGGAAGCTTCTTGCCATAGTCTTGTTTGTTTAGGGTTATGATTCTGTAATTTACAAAATGGCACCATACGTCCAAATTCCAAACCATCTCTCAGGGAGCCTCACAGACAGACATAACTTGCGCACATACTCACAGACTGCAAACCTTGGGGAGTATCTGGCCACTGCCCTTCACTGTCGAAGTCGTAGTTTTCCCAGGTGAAGCTTACAGAGAAAACAATGTGAATGAACATGTGGATATTATTATACTTTTCAAGGATTCGTTTACAAAGACCATACATGTTTTGATCCTGTTACTAGGAGAGGCAGAGAATCACCTCTTTAGTCTTTGATGGGTTTGACCCTTTGTGATGCATTAAGGACTGAGCTAGCTGGGATATTGACTGCTGTGCCAAAAGACACCATCTGCTGGCTCGTTGGTCTAGTGGTATGATTCTCGCTTAGGGTGCGAGAGGTTCTGGGTTCAAATCCCGGATGAGTCCAGCCTTTACAAAGAACAGTATTGCTTGAATTGAGTGGTTTCTCCTACACTCTTGTCAACAAGAAAAAATGAATTGAGTTGGTGAAACTGGTGACTTGTTCTTTGGCTGCTTTATATAGGTCTATGACTCTCGCTTCGAGTGCGAGAAGTCCTGGGTTCAAATACCAGAAGAGCCCAGGTTTTAAGGCAACTTCCCTCTACTTGCCATGGGTTTACTAATCATCGGACGTGTGTTCGGCTTCTGCTATAACCCTTTCCTAAATCCAGGTTCCTGTGGGTATTTTCTGAAATGCTTTATTGTCACAACCTTGCTACATGTAGGCCAAAGCCATGTCGTTTCATTGTAGACATATTGTTTAATTCAGAGTTTTACATATTCTGGATTCCTTTTCAGCACCCTATGAATCACCATGTTGATGGTTTGAATACAAGGCAAACTTGAGGGAAAGTAAAAATGCCGCATGGCCCACACCGTTCCTGGGAAATGACAACAGCAGGATGTATTCAACAAGGATTAGCGCAGAGGGTGTGACAAGTTCTGTTTTCTAAGCCCAGATGAGCTGTGGTTTAAACATGATTTAGAGACCATTCCTCTTTCATGGTTTGATCATTTGTTTTGGTTTGGAGAAAACGCCAGCCGAGATGCCGACTGTAGGGAGGAAGCTTCTTGCCATAGTCTTGTTTGTTTAGGGGTATGTTTCTGTAATTTACAAAATGGCACCATACGTCCAAATTCCAAACCATCTCTCAGGGAGCCTCACAGACAGACATAACTTGCACACATACTCGCAGACTGCAAACCATGGGGAGTATCTTGCCACTGCCCTTCATTGTCGAAGTCGTAGTTTTCCCAGGTGAAGCTTACAGAGAAAACAATGTGAATAAACATGTGGATATTATTAGACTTTTCCAGGATTCGTTTAAAGAGACCATACATGTTTTGATCCTGTTACTAGGAGAGGCAGAGAATCACCTCTTTAGTCTTTGATGGGTTTGACCCTTTGTGATGCATTAAGGACTGAGCTAGCTGGGATATTGACTGCTTCTGCTATAACCCTTTCCTAAGTCCAGGTTCCTATGGGTATTTTCTGAAATGCTTTATAGTCACAACCTTGCTACATGTAGGCCAAAGCCATGTCGTTTCATTGTAGACATATTGTTTAATTCTGAGTTTTACATATTCTGGATTCCTTTTCAGCACCCTATGAATCACCATGTTGATGGTCTGAATACAAGGCAAACTTGAGGGAAAGTAAAAATGCCGCATGGCCCACACCGTTCCTGGGAAATGACAACAGCAGGATGTATTCAACAAGGAATAGCGCAGAGGGTGTGACAAGTTTTGTTTTCTAAGCCCAGATGAGCTGTGGTTTAAACATGATTTAGAGACCATTCCTCTTTCGTGGTTTGATCATTTGTTTTGGTTTGGAGAAAACGCCAGCCGAGATGCGGACTGTAGGGAGGAAGCTTCTTGCCATAGTCTTGTTTTTTTAGGGTCATGATTCTGTAATTTACAAAATGGCACCATACGTCCAAATTCCAAACCATCTCTCAGGGAGCCTCACAGACAGACATAACTTGCGCACATACTCGCAGACTGCAAACCTTGCGGAGTATCTGGCACTGCCCTTCACTGTCGAAGTCGTAGTTTTCCCAGGTGAAGCTTACAGAGAAAACAATGTGAATAAACATGTGGATATTATTAGACTTTTCCAGGATTCGTTTACAGAGACCATACATGTTTTGATCCTGTTACTAGGAGAGGCAGAGAATCACCTCTTTAGTCTTTGATGGGTTTGACCCTTTGTGATGCATTAAGGACTGAGCTAGCTGGGATATTGACTGCTTCTGCTATAACCCTTTCCTAAATCCAGGTTCCTGTGGGTATTTTCTGAAATGCTTTATAGTCACAACCTTGCTACATGTAGGCCAAAGCCATGTCGTTTCATTGTAGACATATTGTTTAATTCTGAGTTTTACATATTCTGGATTCCTTTTCAGCACCCTATGAATCACCATGTTGATGGTCTGAATACAAGGTAAACTTGAGGGAAAGTAAAAATGCCGCATGGCCCACACCGTTCCTGGGAAATGACAACAGCAGGATGTATTCAACAAGGAATAGCGCAGAGGGTGTGACAAGTTTTGTTTTCTACGCCCAGATGAGCTGTGGTTTAAACATGATTTAGAGACCATTCCTCTTTCATGGTTTGATCATTTGTTTTGGTTTGGAGAAAACGCCAGCTGAGATGCCGACTGTAGGGAGGAAGCTTCTTGCCATAGTCTTGTTTGTTTAGGGTTATGATTCTGTATTTTACAAAATGGCACCATACGTCCAAATTCCAAACCATCTCTCAGGGAGCCTCACAGACAGACATAACTTGCGCACATACTCGCAGACTGCAAACCTTGCGGAGTATCTGGCACTGCCCTTCACTGTCGAAGTCGTAGTTTTCCCAGGTGAAGCTTACAGAGAAAACAATGTGAATAAACATGTGGATATTATTATACTTTTCCAGGATTCGTTTACAGAGACCATACATGTCTTGATCCTGTTACTAGGAGAGGCAGAGAATCACCTCTTTAGTCTTTGATGGGTTTGACCCTTTGTGATGCATTAAGGACTGAGCTAGCTGGGATATTGACTGCTGTGACAAAAGACGGCATCTGCTGGCTCGTTGGTATAGGGATATGATTCTCGCTTAGGGTGCGAGAGGTCCCGGGTTCAAATCCCGGACGAGCCCAGCCTTTACAACGAACAGTAATGCTTGAATTGAGTGGTTTCTCCAACACTCTTGTCAACAAGAAAAAATGAATTGAGTTGGTGAAACTGGTGACTTGTTTTTTGGCTGCTTTATATAGGGCTATGACTCTCGCTTCGAGTGCGAGAGGTCCTGGGTTCAAATCCCCGAAGAGCCCAGCTTTTAAGGCAACTTCCCTCTACTTGCCATGGGTTTACTAATCATTGGACGTGTGTTCGATTTCTGCTATAACACTTTCCTAAATCCAGGTTCCTGTGGGTATTTTCTGAAATGCTTTATAGTCACAACCTTGCTACATGTAGGCCAAAGCCATGTCGTTTCATTGTAGACATATTGTTTAATTCTGAGTTTTACATATTCTGCATGCCTTTTCAGCACCCTATGAATCACCATGTTGATGGTCTGAATTCAAGGCAAACTTGAGGGAAAGTAAAAATGCTGCATGGTCCACACCGTTCCTGGGAAATGACAACAGCAGGATGTATTCAACAAGGATTTTTGCAGAGGGTGTGACAAGTTCTGTATTCTAAGCCCAGATGAGCTGTGGTTTAAACATGATTCAGAGACCATTCCTCTTTCATGGTTTGATCATTTGTTTTGGTTTGGAGAAAACGCCAGCCGAGATGCTGACTGTAGGGAGGAAGCTTCTTGCCATATTCTTGTTTGTTTAGGGGTATGATTCTGTATTTTACAAAATGGCACCATACGTTCAATTTCCAAACCATCTCTCAGGGAGCCTCACAGACAGACATAACTTGCACACATACTCGCAGACTGCAAACCTTGGGGAGTATCTGGCCACTGCCCTTCACTGTCGAGGTCGTAGTTTTCCCAGGTGAAGCTTACAGAGAAAACAATGTGAATAAACATGTGGATATTATTAGACTTTTCCAGGATTCGTTTACAGAGACCATACATGTTTTGATCCTGTTACTAGGAGAGCCATCGAATCACCTCTTTAGTCTTTGATGGGTTTGACCCTTTGTGATGCATTAAGGACTGAGCTAGCTGGGATACTGACTGCTGTGCCAAAAGATGGCATCTGCTGGCTCGTTGGTCTAGGGGTATGATTCTCGCTTAGGGTGCGAGAGGTCCCGGGTTCAAATCCCGGACGAGCCCAGCCTTTACAAAGAACAGTAATGCTTGAATTGACTGGTTTCTCCTATACTCTTGTCAACAAGAAAAAATGAATTGAGGTGGTGAAACTGGTGATTTATATAGGGCTGTGACTCTTGCTTCGAGTGCGAGAGGTCCTGGGTTCAAATCCCAGAAGAGCCCAGGTTTTAAGGCAACTTCCCTCTACTTGCCATGGGTTTACTAATCATTGGACGTGTGTTCGGCTTCTGCTATAACACTTTCCTAAATCCAGGTTCCTGTGGGTATTTTCTGAAATGCTTTATAGTCACAACCTTGCTACATGTAGGCCAAAGCCATGTCGTTTCATTGTAGACATATTGTTTAATTCTGAGTTTTACATATTCTGGATGCCTTTTCAGCACACTATGAATCACCATGTTGATGGTCTGAATACAAGGCAAACTTGAGGGAAAGTAAAAATGCAGCATGGCCCACACCGTTCCTGGGAAATGACAACAGCAGGATGTATTCAACACGGATTTTTGCAGAGGGTGTGACAAGTTCTGTATTCTAAGCCCAGATGAGCTGTGGTTTAAACATGATTTAGAGACCATTCCTCTTTCATGGTTTGATCATTTGTTTTGGTTTGGAGAAAACGCCAGCCGAGATGCCGACTGTAGGGAGGAAGCTTCTTGCCATAGTCTTGTTTGTTTAGGGTTATGATTCTGTATTTTACAAAATGGCACCATACGTCCAAATTCCAAACCATCTCTCAGGGAGCCTCACAGACAGACATAACTTGCACACATACTCGCAGACTGCAAACCATGGGGAGTATCTGGCCACTGCCCTTCACTGTCGAAGTCGTAGTTTTCCCAGGTGAAGCTTACAGAGAAAACAATGTGAATAAACATGTGGATATTATTAGACTTTTCCAGGATTCGTTTACAGAGACCATACATGTTTTGATCCTGTTACTAGGAGAGGCAGAGAATCACCTCTTTAGTCTTTGATGGGTTTGACCCTTTGTGATGCATTAAGGACTGAGCTAGCTGGGATACTGACTGCTGTGCCAAAACATGGCATCTGCTGGCTCGTTGTTCTAGGGGTATGATTCTCGCTTAGGGTGCGAGAGGTCCCGGGTTCAAATCCCAGACGAGCCCAGCCTTTACAAAGAACAGTAATGCTTGAATTGAGTGGTTTCTCTTACACTCTTGTCAACAAGAAAAAATGAATTGAGTTGGTGAAACTGGTGATTTGTTTTTTGGCTGCTTCATATAGGGCTATGACTCTCGCTTCGAGTGCGAGAGGTCCTGGGTTCAAATCCCAGAAGAGCCCAGGTTTTAAGGCAACTTCCCTCTACTTGCCATGGGTTTACTAATCATCGGACGTGTGTTCGGCTTCTGCTATAACCCTTTCCTAAATCCAGGTTCCTGTGGGTATTTTCTGAAATGCTTTATAGTCACAACCTTGCTACATGTAGGCCAAAGCCATGTCGTTTCATTGTAGACATATTGTTTAATTCTAAGTTTTACATAATCTGGATGCCTTTTCAGCACCCTATGAATCACCATGTTGATGGTCTGAATACAAGGCAAACTTGAGGGAAAGTAAAAATGCCGCATGGCCCACACCGTTCCTGGGAAATGACAACAGCAGGATGTATTCAACAGGGATTTTTGCAGAGGGTGTGACAAGTTCCGGTTTCTAAGCGCAGATGAGCTGTGGTTTAAACATGATTTAGAGACCATTCCTCTTTCATGTTTTGATCATTTGTTTTGGTTTGGAGAAAACGCCAGCCGAGATGCCGACTGTAGGGAGGAAGCTTCTTGCCATAGTCTTGTTTGTTTAGGGGTATGATTCTGTATTTTACAAAACGGTACCATACATCCAAATTCCAAACCATCTCTGAGGGAGCCGCACAGACAGACATAACTTGCGCACATACTCGAAGACTGCAAACCTTGGGGAGTATCTGGCCACTGCCCTTCACTGTCAAAGTCATAGTTTTCCCAGGTGAAGCTTACAGAGAAAACAATGTGAATAAACATGTGGATATTATTATACTTTTCCAGGATTCGTTTACAGAGACCATACATGTTTTGATCCTGTTAATAGGAGATGCAGAGAATCAGCTCTTTAGTCTTTGATGGGTTTGACCCTTTGTGATGCATTAAGGACTGAGATAGTTGGGATATTGACTGCTGGTCCAAAAGATGGCATCTGCTGGCTCGTTGGTCTAGAGGGTATGATTCTCGCTTAGGGTGCGAAAAGTCCCGGGTTCAAATCCCGGACGAGCCCAGCCTTTACAAAGACCAGTAATGCTTGAATTGTGTGGTTTTTCCTACACTCTTGTCTGGTTTCTAAGCCCAGATGAGCTTTGGTTTAAACATGATTTAGAGACCATTCCTCTTTCATGGTTTGATCATTTGTTTTGGTTTGGAGAAAACGCCAGCCGAGATGCCGACTGTAGGGAGGAAGCTTCTTGCCATAGTCTTGTTTGTTTAGGGTTATGATTCTGTATTTTACAAAATGGCACCATACGTCCAAATTCCAAACCATCTCTCAGGGAGCCTCACAGACAGACATAACTTGCACACATACTCGCAGACTGCAAACCTTGGGGAGTATCTGGCCACTGCCCTTCACTGTCGAAGTCGTAGTTTTCCCAGGTGAAGCTTACAGAGAAAACAATGTGAATAAACATGTGGATATTATTATACTTTTCCAGGATTTGTTTACAGAGACCATACATGTTTTGATCCTGTTACTAGGAGAGGCAGAGAATCAGCTCTTTAGTCTTTGATGGGTTTGACCGTTTGTGATGCATTAAGGACTGAGCTAGCTGGGATACTGACTGCTGTGCCAAAACATGGCATCTGCTGGCTCGTTGTTCTAGGGGTATGATTCTCGCGTAGAGTGCGAGAGGTCCTGGGTTCAAATCCCAGACGAGCCCAGCCTTTACAAAGTACAGTAATGCTTGAATTCAGTGGTTTCTCTTACACTCTTGTCAAAGAGAAAAAATGAATTGAGTTGGTGAAACTGGTGATTTGTTTTTTGGCTGCTTTATGTAGGGCTATGACTCTCGCTTCGAGTGCGAGAGGTCCTGGGTTCAAATCCCAGAAGAGCCCAGGTTTTAAGGCAACTTCCCTCTACTTGCCATGGGTTTACTAATCATCGGACGTGTGTTCGGCTTCTGCTATAACCCTTTCCTAAATCCAGGTTCCTGTGGGTATTTTCTGAAATGCTTTATAGTCACAACCTTGCTACATGTAGGCCAAAGCCATGTCGTTTCATTGTAGACATATTGTTTAATTCTAAGTTTTACATAATCTGGATGCCTTTTCAGCACCCTATGAATCACCATGTTGATGGTCTGAATACAAGGCAAACTTGAGGGAAAGTAAAAATGCCGCATGGCCCACACCGTTCCTGGGAAATGACAACAGCAGGATGTATTCAACAAGGATTAGCGCAGAGGGTGTGACAAGTTCTATTTTCTAAGCCCAGATGAGCTGTGGTTTAAACATGATTTAGAGACCATTCCTCTTTCATGGTTTGATCATTTGTTTTGGTTTGGAGAAAACGCCAGCCGAGATGCCGACTGTAGGGAGGAAGCTTCTTGCCATAGTCTTGTTTGTTTAGGGTTATGATTCTGTATTTTACAAAATGGCACCATACGTCCAAATTCCAAACCATCTCTCAGGGAGCCTCACAGACAGACATAACTTGCACACATACTCGCAGACTGAAAACCTTGGGGAGTATCTGGCCACTGCCCTTCACTGTCGAAGTCGTAGTTTTCCCAGGTGAAGCTTACAGAGAAAACAATGTGAATAAACATGTGGATATTATTATACTTTTCCAGGATTCGTTTACAGAGACCATACATGTTTTGATCCTGTTAATAGGAGATGCAGAGAATCAGCTCTTTAGTCTTTGATGGGTTTGACCCTTTGTGATGCATTAAGGACTGAGATAGCTGGGATATTGACTGCTGGTCCAAAAGATGGCATCTGCTGGCTCGTTGGTCTAGGGGTATGATTCTCGCTTAGGGTGCGAGAAGTCCCGGGTTCAAATCCTGGACGAGCCCAGCCTTTACAAAGACCAGTAATGCTTGAATTGAGTGGTTTCTAAGCGCAGATGAGCTGTGGTTTAAACATGATTTAGAGACCATTCCTCTTTCATGGTTTGATCATTTGTTTTGGTTTGGAGAAAACGCCAGCCGAGATGCCGACTGTAGGGAGGAAGCTTCTTGCCATAGTCTTGTTTGTTTAGGGTTATGATTCTGTATTTTACAAAATGGCACCATACGTCCAAATTCCAAACCATCTCTCAGGGAGCCTCACAGACAGACATAACTTGCACACATACTCGCAGACTGAAAACCTTGGGGAGTATCTGGCCACTGCCCTTCACTGTCGAAGTCGTAGTTTTCCCAGGTGAAGCTTACAGAGAAAACAATGTGAATAAACATGTGGATATTATTATACTTTTCCAGGATTTGTTTACAGAGACCATACATGTTTTGATCCTGTTACTAGGAGAGGCAGAGAATCAGCTCTTTAGTCTTTGATGGGTTTGACCGTTTGTGATGCATTAAGGACTGAGCTAGCTGGGATACTGACTGCTGTGCCAAAAGATGGCATCTGCTGGTTCGTTGGTCTAGGGGTATGATTCTCGCTTAGGGTGCGAGAGGTCCCGGGTTCAAATCCTGGACGAGCCCAGCCTTTACAAAGAACAGTAATGCTTGAATTGAGTGGTTTCTCCTACACTCTTGTCAACAAGAAAAAATTAATTGAGTTGGTGAAACTGGTGACTTGTTTTTTGGCTGCTTTATATAGGGCTATGACTCTCGCTTCGAGTGCGAGAGGTCCTGGGTTCAAATCCCAGAAGAGCCCAGGTTTTAAGACAACTTCCCTCTACTTGCCATGGGTTTACTAATCATCGGACGTGTGTTCGGCTTCTGCTATAACACTTTCCTAAATCCAGGTTCCTGTGGGTATTTTCTGAAATGCTTTATAGTCACAACCTTGCTACATGTAGGCCAAAGCCATGTCGTTTCATTGTAGACATATTGTTTAATTCTGAGTTTTACATAATCTGGATGCCTTTTCAGCACCCTATGAATCACCATGTTGATGGTCTGAATACAAGGCAAACTTGACGGAAAGTAAAAATGCCGCATGGCCCACACCGTTCCTGGGAAATGACAACAGCAGGATGTATTCAACAGGGATTTTTGCAGAGGGTGTGACAAGTTCCGGTTTCTAAGCGCAGATGAGCTGTGGTTTAAACATGATTTAGAGACCATTCCTCTTTCATGGTTTGATCATTTGTTTTGGTTTGGAGAAAACGCCAGCCGAGATGCCGACTGTAGGGAGGAAGCTTCTTGCCATAGACTTGTTTGTTTAGGGGTATGATTCTGTATTTTACAAAATGGCACCATACATCCAAATTCCAAACCATCTCTCAGGGAGCCGCACAGACAGACATAACTTGCGCACATACTCGAAGACTGCAAACCTTGGGGAGTATCTGGCCACTGCCCTTCACTGTCAAAGTCGTAGTTTTCCCAGGTGAAGCTTACAGAGAAAACAATGTGAATAAACATGTGGATATTATTATACTTTTCCAGGATTCTTTTACAGAGACCATACATGTTTTGATCCTGTTAATAGGAGATGCAGAGAATCAGCTCTTTAGTCTTTGATGGGTTTGACCCTTTGTGATGCATTAAGGACTGAGATAGCTGGGATATTGACTGCTGGTCCAAAAGATGGCATCTGCTGGCTCGTTGGTCTAGAGGGTATGATTCTCGCTTAGGGTGCGAAAAGTCCCGGGTTCAAATCCCGGACGAGCCCAGCCTTTACAAAGACCAGTAATGCTTGAATTGTGTGGTTTTTCCTACACTCTTGTCTGGTTTCTAAGCCCAGATGAGCTTTGGTTTAAACATGATTTAGAGACCATTCCTCTTTCATGGTTTGATCATTTGTTTTGGTTTGGAGAAAACGCCAGCCGAGATGCCGACTGTAGGGAGGAAGCTTCTTGCCATAGTCTTGTTTGTTTAGGGTTATGATTCTGTATTTTACAAAATGGCACCATACTTCCAAATTCCAAACCATCTCTCAGGGAGCCTCACAGACAGACATAACTTGCACACATACTCGAAGACTGCAAACCTTGGGGAGTATCTGGCCACTGCCCTTCACTGTCGAAGTCATAGTTTTCCCAGGTGAAGCTTACAGAGAAAACAATGTGAATAAACATGTGGATATTATTATACTTTTCCAGGATTTGTTTACAGAGACCATACATGTTTTGATCCTGTTACTAGGAGAGGCAGAGAATCAGCTCTTTAGTCTTTGATGGGTTTGACCGTTTGTGATGCATTAAGGACTGAGCTAGCTGGGATACTGACTGCTGTGCCAAAAGATGGCATCTGCTGGTTCGTTGGTCTAGGGGTATGATTCTCGCTTAGGGTGCGAGAGGTCCTGGGTTCAAATCCTGGGCGAGCCCAGCCTTTACAAAGAACAGTAATGCTTGAATTGAGTGGTTTCTCCTACACTCTTGTCAACAAGAAAAAATTAATTGAGTTGGTGAAACTGGTGACTTGTTTTTTGGCTGCTTTATATAGGGCTATGACTCTCGCTTCGAGTGCGAGAGGTCCTGGGTTCAAATCGCAGAAGAGCCCAGGTTTTAAGACAACTTCCCTCTACTTGCCATGGGTTTACTAATCATCGGACGTGTGTTCGGCTTCTGCTATAACACTTTCCTAAATCCAGGTTCCTGTGGGTATTTTCTGAAATGCTTTATAGTCACAACCTTGCTACATGTAGGCCAAAGCCATGTCGTTTCATTGTAGACATATTGTTTAATTCTGAGTTTTACATATTCTGGATGCCTTTTCAGCACCCTATGAATCACCATGTTGATGGTCTGAATACAAGGCAAAATTGAGGGAAAGTAAAAATGCCGCATGGCCCACACCGTTCCTGGGAAATGATAACAGCAGGATGTATTCAACAAGGATTTTTGCAGAGGGTGTGACAAGTTCTGTTTTCTAAGCCCAGATGAGCTGTGCTTTAAACATGATTTAGAGACCATTCCTCTTTCATGGTTTGATCATTTGTTTTGGTTTGGAGAAAACGCCAGGCGAGATGCCGACTGTAGGGAGGAACCTTCTTGCCATAGTCTTGTTTGTTTAGGGTTATGATTCTGTATTTTACAAAATGGCACCATACGTCCAATTTCCAAACTATCTCTCAGGGAGCCTCACAGACAGACATAACTTGCGCACATACTCGCAGACTGCAAACCTTGGGGAGTATCTGGCCACTGCCCTTCACTGTCGAAGTCGTAGTTTTCCCAGGTGAAGCTTACAGAGAAAACAATGTGAATAAACATGTGGATATTATTATACTTTTCCAGGATTCGTTTACAGAGACCATACATGTTTTGATCCTGTTAATAGGAGATGCAGAGAATCAGCTCTTTAGTCTTTGATGGGTTTGACCGTTTGTGATGCATTAAGGACTGAGCTAGCTGGGATACTGACTGCTGTGCCAAAAGATGGCATCTGCTGGCTCGTTGTTCTAGGGGTATGATTCTCGCTTAGTTCCGGTTTCTAAGCGCAGATGAGCTGTGGTTTAAACATGATTTAGAGACCATTCCTCTTTCATGGTTTGATCATTTGTTTTGGTTTGGAGAAAACGCCAGCCGAGATGCCGACTGTAGGGAGGAAGCTTCTTGCCATAGACTTGTTTGTTTAGGGGTATGATTCTGTATTTTACAAAATGGCACCATACATCCAAATTCCAAACCATCTCTCAGGGAGCCGCACAGACAGACATAACTTGCGCACATACTCGAAGACTGCAAACCTTGGGGAGTATCTGGCCACTGCCCTTCACTGTCAAAGTCGTAGTTTTCCCAGGTGAAGCTTACAGAGAAAACAATGTGAATAAACATGTGGATATTATTATACATTTCCAGGATTCGTTTACAGAGACCATACATGTTTTGATCCTGTTAATAGGAGAGGCAGAGAATCAGCTCTTTAGACTTTGATGGGTTTGACCCTTTGTGATGCATTAAGGACTGAGCTAGCTGGGATACTGACTGCTGTGCCAAAAGATGGCATCTGCTGGCTCGTTGGTCTAGGGGTATGATTCTCGCTTAGGGTGCGAGAGGTCCTGGGTTCAAATCCCAGAAGAGTCCAGGTTTTAAGGCAACTTCCCTCTACTTGCCATGGGTTTACTAATCATCGGACGTGTGTTCCGCTTCTGCTATAACCCTTTCCTAAATCCAGGTTCCTGTGGGTATTTTCTGAAATGCTTTATAGTCACAACCTTGCTACATGTAGGCAAAAGCCATGTCGTTTCAATGTAGACATATTGTTTAATTCTAAGTTTTACATAATCTGGATGCCTTTTCAGCACGCTATGAATCACAATGTTGATGGTCTGAATACAAGGCAAACTTGAGGGAAAGTAAAAATGCCGCATGGCCCACACCGTTCCTGGGAAATGAGAACAGCAGGATGTATTCAACAGGGATTTTTGCAGAGGGTGTGACAAGTTCCGGTTTCTAAGCACAGATGAGCTGTGGTTTAAACATGATTTAGAGACCATTCCTCTTTCATGGTTTGATCATTTGTTTTGGTTTGGAGAAAACGCCAGCCGAGATGCCGACTGTAGGGAGGAAGCTTCTTGCCATAGTCTTGTTTGTTTAGGGGTATGATTCTGTATTTTACAAAATGGCACCATACGTCCAAATTCCAAACCATCTCTGAGGGAGCCGCACAGACAGACATAACTTGCGCACATACTCGAAGACTGCAAACCTTGGGGAGTATCTGGCCACTGCCCGTCACTGTCAAAGTCATAGTTTTCCCAGGTGAAGCTTACAGAGAAAACAATGTGAATAAACATGTGGATATTATACTTTTCCAGGATTCGTTTACAGAGACCATACATGTTTTGATCCTGTTAATAGGAGATGCAGAGAATCAGCTCTTTAGTCTTTGATGGGTTTGACCCTTTGTGAAGCATTAAGGACTGAGCTAGCTGGAATACTGACTGCTGTGCCAAAAGATGGCATCTGCTGGCTCGTTGTTCTAGGGGTATGATTCTCGCTTAGGGTGCGAGAGTTCCCAGGTTCAAATCCCGGACGAGCCCAGCCTTTACAAAGAACAGTAATGCTTGAATTGAGTGGTTTCTCCTACACTTTTGTCTGGTTTCTAAGCCCAGATGAGCTTTGGTTTAAACATGATTTAGAGACCATTCCTCTTTCATGGTTTGATCATTTGTTTTGGTTTGGAGAAAACGCCAGCCGAGATACCAACTGTAGGGAGGAAGCTTCTTGCCATAGTCTTGTTTGTTTAGGGTTATGATTCTGTATTTTACAAAATGGCACCATACGTCCAAATTCCAAACCATCTCTCAGGGAGCCTCACAGACAGACATAACTTGCACACATACTCGCAGACTGCAAACCATAGGGAGTATCTGGCCACTGCCCTTCACTGTCAAAGTCGTAGTTTTCCCAGGTGAAGCTTACAGAGAAAACAATGTGAATAAACATGTGGATATTATTAGACTTTTCCAGGATTCGTTTACAGAGACCATACATGTTTCGCTCCTGTTACTAGGAGAGCCAGCGAATCACCTCTTTAGTCTTTGATGTGTTTGACCCTTTGTGATGCATTAAGGACTGAGCTAGCTGGGATATTGACTGCTACTGCTATAACCCTTTCCTAAATCCAGGTTCCTGTGGGTATTTTCTGAAATGCTTTATAGTCACAACCTTGCTACATGTAGGCCAAAGCCATGTCGTTTCATTGTAGACATATTGTTTAATTCTGAGTTTTACATATTCTGGATGCCTTTTCAGCACCCTATGAATCACCATGTTGATGGTCTGAATACAAGGCAAAATTGAGGGAAAATTAAAAATGCCGCATGGCCCACACCGTTCCTGGGAAATGATAACAGCAGGATGTATTCAACAAGGATTTTTGCAGAGGGTGTGACAAGTTCTGTTTTCTAAGCCCAGATGAGCTGTGGTTTAAACATGATTTAGAGACCATTCCTCTTTCATGGTTTGATCATTTGTTTTGGTTTGGAGAAAACGCCAGGCGAGATGCCGACTGTAGGGAGGAACCTTCTTGCCATAGTCTTGTTTGTTTAGGGTTATGATTCTGTATTTTACAAAATGGCACCATACGTCCAATTTCCAAACCATCTCTCAGGGAGCCTCACAGACAGACATAACTTGCGCACATACTCGCAGACTGCAAACCTTGGGGAGTATCTGGCCACTGCCCTTCACTGTCGAAGTCGTAGTTTTCCCAGGTGAAGCTTACAGAGAAAACAATGTGAATAAACATGTGGATATTATTATACTTTTCCAGGATTCGTTTACAGAGACCATACATGTTTTGATCCTGTTACTAGGAGAGTCAGAGAATCACCTCTTTAGTCTTTGATGGGTTTGACCCTTTGTGATGCATTAAGGACTGATGTAGCTGGGATACTGTGGTGAATTTGATCTTATTAATTCTATAGTCATAACATTAATTTTTTAGAGTTTATTAGAGTTCATTCTGTGGGCCTCTGACTAAAATGGTAGTAGGATAATAGGGTATCAGTGGAGCAGATAAAGGAGGCATCTGGCCCCTGAATGATAAACAATGCAAGCAGATGACCAAGACGACCAAGAGTCATTTTAAGAACGCATGTTTATACCTAATATGGCTTGAGAGGATCCATACATTGAACTAGGGGCTATCTTAACAGAGAAACCAGATATGGGCTACACAACCACCGCAGGTATAAATTCTGGAGCAGGAATGAATGTAGGAGAGAGACTTTTGGCTGTCCTCTCCAAGCTGTCTCACGAAGGCTTGTCTGTGACTTCGTCATTCAATGCTAATAAACATCTTTATATGCAAGAGACGAGTGTCACCGAAGAGTTTGTTCCTACACCTTCACAGCATCGCTACTAAAGAAACCACAAGAATTTGGCGTCATGAACTTCGGACGTTGTTGTGACCGGCGGCTGCAGACGGCTGCCTCAGCGCATCTATCTCCGCTCCTATTGTCGACAGAAAAGGGTGAGTTTTTCTCACATGTGAGCGCTGGTCCATTCAGTGAGGCTGTGCTGTTCTGTTGAGCTGTTTGGTTGCACCGTTACAGAGCTTTGTGTGGGTGTTCCATGCTGTCTAGTTTGTGGGTTTGCCTCTTCGTTCTAAATTCTGTTGTGTTGCGTTGTAATACTCCGCAACAGGGGGGAGTATGGTAAAATAAAGGGAAAAAAAGGAGTAGAAAAGAGTAAAAAAGAGTTAAGAAGAAGTTAATACCCTAGAAGTAACACTAGAAGTGGGATTGATTGACATTATGCAAGCGTAACGTAGATTAGGGCCCTTTTTATCTCGTTAACAGTAAGTCATGTGTTTTCCATTCGGTAGTTAAAGGTAATAGAGAAAAGTGAAGGAACAAAGAGAAGAAGTAAAGTGAAGTGTAAAAAGGAAAAAGTGTAAAAGAGAAATAAGGAAAGGAAAAGAGTAAAGGGAAAAGGGGCCGCAAATGGGGAAAGATAGCCCTCTTGTAAGAGGCTGCAATAGGCAGGCCGATAAAAACCTTGATTATTATTAGTTGATTCCAAGGTCAGTTTTATAATGAGTTTATAAAACTGGAGGTTAAAGTTGCAAATCCGGCGTAGAAAGAAGCCACTCGCCTGTAGTTGGCCACTCGGGATGGATGCTGTCTTGTCGTTAGGATAACTTTGTCTCAAAGGTAGCATAAATTTAGAGTTTTTAAAGGATAAGGAAAATAAAAGGAAAGTGGCCATAACGCATGCGTCTAGGTTGTATGAATGAATGGGAAATGATCAATCCCTGTGTGAGAGAAGTTTTATGTTGAATTTGTATGTGTTTTGTTGAAATATTCTGTGTGTGTTGTGAAAAAAATCTCTCTCTTTCTGCAAAAAAAGGGGGGCCAGTTGACCTGTGTGTGTGTTCAGAGCAGGACTCTGTCTGTGTGTGTGTGTGGGCTAAGTGTCCCACCTTTGCTTCTTTCTCAATGTGTGCGCGCTGTTTGTATTGTTGAAACTTTATGAGCCTCCAAGGGGACAGTTTAGAATTTGTTAATGTGTACTATATGAATATGAATAAATCTATGAGCCTTTGTAGGGGACTTGATGGAAATAAATTTATGAGCCTCTTATAAGGAGGACATAGTGAGATTGAAGTTTATAAACCCTCAAAAAGACGTATTAGGAGTTTTCATGAGCCCTAAGGAGGACTTTTATTGTCTAGGGTAAATGAGGAGAGTATTTGTTAATAAATTAGGAATAAAAACCATGAGCTTTCAAGGGGGATTTGATAGAAAATGAGCCTTTTTTGAAAGGACACGTAACTTAAGTGATCCCTAGAAGCCCCTGAGAAAGACTATTTAAAATAAGAGTATATAAGGAGATTTGAGAATTATTAGGGTCGTCTGAAAAGTTTTGTTCTTGAAAGTTTGAAAAGAAGGGCAATGTGGAAGTGAAGTGCATGAGAAACTGTAAGTGCATGAGGTATGCTAAGCTCCTGTTTTATGAGTGGTATAGAATTATTTAACTGCTTGCTGTGCATGCATTGGAGGGTTTGTGCTGATGAGAGTGAAGTGGCTGGTTCCGTTCTGTGAAATGTACTGAAGTTTTTGCTTGTATGGGGGGAGGAGCCACGAGAGGAGAAGGCAGTCATAGAGTGTGTGACGTGGAGACTTGCAGATGGAATTCAGCCCTTGACTTCCACACAGATAAAAAAGGCCAGTTTTTTGTTTCATCCACAGACTCTTTGTTTGAATGCTAAATGATAATTGCTGTTTCTGATACACATTTTACTAGCTTTTGTAGAAATAATAATAGCATTTTTAGTTTAGGTTTAAATTGCACATTCATTTGTTCACATATGAGTAACTTAATGTATGCTGTAGTAGTAATTATGTTGTAATAATTATTACAAAAAAGGGAGAAAATAAAACACAGAGTCTTGGCTACAGACTGAGCTATCCTATTCGAGGTATTGTTTGGTTCGAGGTTGTTGGTGTGAGCCTGATTGTTTAATTTGTTGAGGTTTTAATTGGATTGAAATTTCACTGGAGGTACCAATACCTCCAGTGAAATTTCATTTTACTACTTGGCACTTATTGATGGGCTTTTGATTCCTCTGAGGTTGGCAAGTTCAGTAGTGTGAAAGTGGTACACAAATAGAAGGGTTAAGTATTTTTAAAATAGTTTAAGTAATATACTCTGAACAACTAGTTTTTAATCAGAAGGAGTATAAGGGAGCTGTTACAATGTCAAAACAGGTTACTCAAGTTTCAAAGGTAATTACTCCTGTTGATGTGGTACAGGAAAATAATCCTTTAATTAAAGGCATAACAAAGATATCAGAGAAATGGAATAAGCGTTGGATTGATATTGACCAACCCTGGCCAGTAGAGGGGACGCTTAATTTAGATGTAATTAAAACAATGCAGGTGCTTGTGTCTACATACAAGGCAGATCAAAAGAAGGGTAAAAAAGGAGAGAAGCATAAAGAAAAGAGACAGGTAGAGCTTGGTATGCTACAGCTGTTTGAGCATGAGGGACAGAAGCGGATGAAAGCTGCGCAGGAGAAGAAAAAGGGAGGTGAAGAAGAAATAGGGCAAAATACAAGAGAGACAGATAAATTAATGGCAGAAGTTAATACACCTTTTTCACATGTGGACTCTGTAAAGAAGCCTCCACCTTATGAGAAGGAAGCGAAGTTTGAGGATATCTATCCCCAGCTTCCAGTGATCAGTCAAGAGGGCAACTATCATATTAGAGATGTGGATGATCGAACAATAGAAACAGGACGAGCGGAAACAACTATAAAGATGTATCCAACCTCCAAAAGCAAGAAAAAACAGAGACGGTCTGAGATAAAGGGTAAATCGAGAATCAGGAGGATGGAATCTGGAGATGAGGGAGATCAAAGGTGGATATGACCCAGCAGTGAGGCGGATACTGGCTAGAGCGGAAAAAAGAGGAGACAAAACTTGGAGGAGAGAGGATTCAGGAGACGACAGCTCTGATGAAAGTGAGAATGGAGACAGTGATGAGGATCCAGAAAGTGAGGGATTTTCGTCAAGAACATTTTTTCCGGCAACCTCCAGTACCAGAATGGAGGAGGACAGACAGAGAGCCGTAAAAGAGGTTGAAAGAAGTATAGAGCAATGCCTCTCGTATTTGGACAAATCTACTGGATTTGAAAGCCGAAGAGCACTGGAGAACCAATTAGAAGGACTGCAGATGCAGAAGAAAAAGTTGCAAAAAGAATGCTCTAAAAAATGTGATATAAAATATGTGCTGCGCTCCAGAAAAGGGAAGACACCTGAGAAGATGTGTCCAGTGGTCATTCGGGGACAGAGTTTGGAGTATAAGCCTTGGCAAAGTACAGATATGTCAGATATTCTTGAGAAGCTGCCAACTCTTCAGGATAGAGCATATCCTTGGATTTCGAAGCTGGAGGAGATTATGGTGGGGACACAGCCTGCCATAGGAGATATTAAGAGACTTTTAGCTAATCTCCTAGGTGTTCCAGCTATGGAAGAAATTTTACAGAAAGCTGGACTTGATCGATATGTGGGGACTGCTGTGAATGATCCAGAACTGTTCTCTGCGATTAGAGGTCGGATGTGGAGAGCGCTGAGAGAAACGTTTCCAACCAACGTGCATCCCGATAATATCTTTATTGAGCCATTGGGACAGGAAGAAAACCCGAGAGCGTATGTGTCAAGAGCTCATCATGTGTGGAGAAATGTTAACGGCCGGTTTCATGACTACCAGAGATTGCCACAAGGGTTTAAACACAGTCCTCATATCTTCAATAAAGTATTGAAGGATGATTTGACAGGGATAGATCAGATAATAAAGAGTACAGTAATTCAATATGTAGATGATATAATTGTTTGTTCACCAGATGAGAAAACATGTCAAGAGGATTCAATTAGGTTGTTACAGATATTGGCAGAAAAGGGACATAAGGCGTCTCAAAAGAAGTTGCAATATTGTCAGGAGAAAGTAGTTTATTTCGGACAAATTATAACACAGGGACATAGGAGTATTTCTGATAGTCAGCTAGAGGCTATTCGTAAAATACCTAAGCCCAGGACAGTAATGGAAATGTTGACGTTTCTTGGCATTGCGGGTTATTCTTTGGCATGGATAGAAGACTATGCTAGTTTAACGGGGCCTTTAAGAGCAATGGTTAAAGATACTGGGAGTGCTCAGCTTCACTGTAACCTTGTTTGGACGCAAGATGGTCTTTTAGCATTTGAGACGATCAAACAGAGATTACAGGAAGCCCCAGCATTAGCACTTCCAGATTACTCTAAGAATTTTTTGTTGTATGTGTCTACTTCTACAGGGGGTAAATATGCATGTGCAATTCTTTGCCAGCCAACGGGCACAGGGACAAATCCTCAGCCTATTTCATATTACTCAACTGCATTTTCAGATGTAGAGATGGGGTTGCCGTTGTGTTATAGAGCAATGGTGGGAGTCTTTTTGATGTATGATAAGGCCTCTTCTGTCACAATGGGTTATTCTTACCCACCATAGCCTTAGAAATCTTTTGAATTATGGTAAATATATGCTGACTATGCCTAGACTTAGAGACTATTATAGGCTCTTAGAGCAGGAAGATGTTACCCTAGCAAGATGTGTCACAGTCAATCCGACGGAAAATTTGCCAACTTCAGAGGATGGTGAGCCACATGATTGTGTTCAAGAAGCAGAAAGATATTCAAAGCTTAGGTCAGATTTGCAAGCTCTTCCGTTGTGTGAGCCAGATTTGGAATTTTGGACTGATGGATCCTGTTATCGTGTGGGGGACACATTAAGTGCAGGTTATGCAGTGGTAGAAGCTCAAGGAGAAGACTTTGTTGTAGTAAAGGCTGGAGAGGTGCCACAGCCTGCTTCAGCACAATTAGCAGAAGTAGTGGGATTGACAGAAGCATGTTTGTTGGCGGAAGGTAAGAGAGTGACAATATATACTGATTCTGCATATGCACATAATGTCTGTCATTTGTTTGGAGCGGTATGGAAGAGCCGAGGGTTTAAGAAGACAGCATCATGCTCAAATAGTGAAGTTGTTGCAGGCTATGATGAGGCCTAAGGAAATAGCAATAGCAAAATGTGCAGCACATCAAGCAGGTATGTCAAAGGTTACACGAGGAAATAAAGCAGCTGATGAAGCAGCAAAAGCAGTTACAGGAGCAGATAAATTGGGTAAGGTTTTCTTGGTTACTCATGAAGTGGATTTGGAAGATAAGATTACACTTAAGGATGTGCAGTTAATGCAGGAAGCGGCTTCCGCAGTAGATAAACAGTTGTGGGTAGAGAGAGGTGCCACACAAGATTCTACTGGTCTTTGGATAAATCATGAGCGGTTGATAGTAGCACCCTCAGATTTGTTAGGTTTGATGATTCATGAAGCACATGGTTTAGCTCATGTGGCTAGAGGTGAAGTGAGTATGGATTTTGGGCTCCATGCTTATTAGAGTAGATTGACTATGTCATAGGCAGGTGTATTATCTGTCTAAAGAATAATGTTCGGAGAGGAATAGTGGTTCCTCCTGGTCATATTCCGACTCCGAGGGGTCCTATGCGCGAGCTAGTTGTGGACTATGTTGACATAATAAAACCAATTGAAGGTAAGAGATATTTATTGGTAGTAGTTGATAGTTTTTCGCGTTGGCCTGAGGCATGTCCAACCAAGCGATGAGTTGCCATGTGTGCAGTGTCATGATGAGGGTTCAAGACAGTCAGAAGAGAATGCAGAACGATGTGAAGAAGTCAAAATGCATAAAGATTTCCAGAGTCAAATCTCAGAAGGTGAGATTGTCCATGGGGTGGAAGATGTTGATGATGTTGTGTACATTTCTGATGATGCCAGAAGTGACTCTGCAGTTAATGGACAGGAAAGAAGGTTTGGTGACATTAACTTCCAATATGTCCCAGAACCAGCAGAACCTATTTCAGTGGAGTGTGAAGCATCAAAGGCCACAAAGGGCAGTATCTCAGCTGCAGGAGCATTTGGGGGTTCGGTTAGAAGGAGGAGTCCAAGACCAGTTCGGAAAAGAGTTAGACCCAAACAGTACGAGAATTGAGGGAGAAAGGATTTTAGATAATTTAACTCTGCTAGATGAGTCATATTCAACTACAGAAGCTTCTCAGATAATTTTGACAACACCAGATCCTTTAAAGATGGTAGTTAGTGCTAAAATAGGAAGAGGGGTTTATCTTCCCTTTCGATGTGAGAGATTTAATGTTGGAGGTAATAACCCTCCTCAGTGGAAAAATAGTCATGGTGAAGATGTGATGTTAGAAGGACCTGAAGTTGACACAGTTCCTTATGATAAGAGGAAGTATCTTTTGTATAATGCCATGAGGTGGTTCAAAGTTAAGAATGATTGTTCGCTTTTTGTGCGTAATGTCACATGGGAAGATCAGGGAGAATATACATGTACTTATTTCAAGCAACATTTTAAGTTTAGTAATGGGTGGAGAGAAGGCTACATAACTCGTAAGGTGGAAGTTGTGTTAAAAGATGTGAGTCCTACTGAAGCACTTACAGCTGTGAGGAGTGTTCAGGGGGAATTGCTTACAGCAACCACTCCAAGGGTGAATAATACACAGATGAGGGCTACTACTTTAGCTCCAGAAATAACTAAGAGTGTTAATACATCAATACAGGCTACTACTTTAGCTATGTCTCTGAAGGGGTTGAATGTTACTACAGCAATGGTGACAGCCTCTACTATTGTCACTGCAGGAAATATTACAAGTGAAGATAGGACAAGGCTAATTTTGGCTAATGAAACAGAGACAACATCAATGTTGCCTATCAACTCTGTAAACGTGACCCAGACATTTGATATGACATCATTAAATTTAAAGAGGAGGTAAATGTAACTCAGAAGTCTATGTTAAAGATAGAGTCTAGTGTGAAGACTAGTAATGAGACTTTTGAAATTAGAGAACCAATGGTGGATGATGAGTTTTTTGATCCTGATTGGATATCAGTAGATATGATTGACCATTATCGTGCATTACAGAAGAGAGAAGCTAAGTGGAAAGCATATGGATTTGATTCCTCAGCAATGAAAATAGCAGACCCATTTGCTGGGAGAAATTTATGGTTTCAGCAGTTGACTCATTCTGTGAGATCAGTGAGTAAAGTGGATGGTCCATGTATAGTGAAGGTTCCAGCACCAGGTTCATGGTCTTTAATTTTAGAAGCGGTGCCGGAACCATTAGCTACCAAATGTCAATATTATGTAGTATCGTGGTTGTTATACCATCAACACTCGCCACAAAATAGATGGATGGCTATATCATCGAATTTGTTTAGACCTCAGTTAGAATATGCTTGGTTAAATAAATTGCCATACATACATTTACTTGATCAGCATGAGGATGTGACGACGGCGATTCCTGATGCAATAGAGGTGAAACCAGTGCAGGCTGACAAGTGTTTTTGCTCAAATAACACTTGTGGAGGTCCAGGGGTGTTTATGGGAATATCAGAGTGTAAGACTTATATGATGACTTTGGGTGATCGTACAAAGTATCCTTGGGAAAACTTATATGAAGTGGTTTTTCATTTACCAAAGCAAAAGTTGAGGGTAACTTTAATGGTAAGGAATCAAATTTCACCAGGAAATGTAACTATTGGGAATTTTAAGGACATTTGGTGGGTTTGTGGTAATAAAGCTTATATATTTTTGCCATATGGATGGACAGGTTGTTGTTATATGGCAACGTTAAAGCTACCGTATGAAGTTTTTACTGTAGGGATAGGACAAGATCCTCGTGAGAACTCATCTAGTGGTCATTTGGGAAATAGGAGGAAAAGAGAGATGGCAAAATTTCATAACTTGGAGGCCTATCATTGGAGAATAAGTCTTGGAGAGAAGTGGGGAATTGGAATATTTCCATGGTATGGTGTGACGTTTTTGGCTGATCATATTGATAATATTACTTATAC
Source organism: Pygocentrus nattereri (assembly GCF_015220715.1). NCBI lineage: Eukaryota > Metazoa > Chordata > Actinopteri > Characiformes > Serrasalmidae > Pygocentrus > Pygocentrus nattereri. The sequence continues at coordinate 31,397,824 of NC_051226.1, read as the reverse complement.
ATTACAAGGTTTTGCAAATGAGACAATAAAAGGTTTTGAATATTTGTCTAATACTCAAAAGAGTCATAGATTGACATACATTTTAGCTAAACAAGGAGGTCTTTGTGTGGCTTTGAATTTGACAGGAGACGACTGTTATACTTTAATTCCTGATAGCACTGATAACATAACTAATGTTATAGATGCATTGAAACATATAAGAGATGCATTTGGTCCTTCTGAGGGAGCTGGATGGTCAGCTAATGCTTGGTTGCTAGAGAAGTTGGGTCCGTTGGGGTCAGCTATGGTTCAAGTTCTGATAGCAGTGGTTATATCATTGTGTACAATGTTTTGTTTTTGTACGCTGATATTGACCTGTGCGAAAGCTATGATATTGAAATGGGTAGGAGTTGTGATGCCAGGGCAAAATGGTCAGTTGTCAGTCTTACAGATGACTGATATAGAAGAGGAAGAAGTGATAACACCTAAATTGATGGATAAATATCCGATTTGAGTATTGAGCTTACTATAATCTTGACATTTATTCTTGTCTTTTGTCATTATGTAATGGGATAATTAATTTACATTTATTTGATTTATATTAACTAATATAATAATCAATATATTACTGTATGTCTGTGATATTGCAAAAAGATACTGGCTGGTGCTTTCTTTCTTTCCTCTAGTATGAGAAAAAGGGGGGAAAGGCCACTGGGAATGCTGAAGAAACTTGTCCTGACAGAGAAAATAAAATGGACTGGAGGATGCTCCTATTCACGACATCATTGACACCACGATGCTGTGATGGACTGTCCAGAGTCAAGGAGGAGCTTCAGTGTGACATATTCTTATGTTTATGTATACCTTCACAAGTATTTAATAATTTGTGTTCCATTATGTTATAATTGGTGATATTCTGTTTATTGTACCTGTTTGAAGAATGATGTTTCTGTTATGGGGTAAGTACATTGGGACCTCAGATGTTTTTTTCTTTTCTCAATGGCTAGGGATATGGTTGCTAGGCAGGGATAGGTCTGCTGGAAAGTCCGATGGGTCGACCAGCTGGAAGGTGGACATTTTTTATTTTATTTTCTGAGGTTTCAAATGTATTTGCCAATTACAATTTAAGTGATTTGTTATCATTCTTTCAAGATTGACATGGAGTACAATAGGTGGTTGCTCAGGGCAGGAGGACCGCGAGAGACTTTTTCCTGTCTAGATTGTTTGATGGACACTTAAGAAAGAAAGCTGCCTGACAGGTTTTTTCGTTCTCGCACTCCATGTATGCAAAGTATGCAAGTAAGAAGCCCTTCCTTGGATTTTTGAGACGTAAATGTCCCAAAAAAGGGGGGAACTGTGGTGAATTTGATCTTATTAATTCTATAGTCATAACATTAATTTTTTAGAGTTTATTAGAGTTCATTCTGTGGGCCTCTGACTAAAATGGTAGTAGGACAATAGGGTATCAGTGGAGCAGATAAAGGAGGCATCTGGCGAAAGGGCCCCCTGAATGATAAACAATGCAAGCAGATGACCAAGACGACCAAGAGTCATTTTAAGAACGCATGTTTATACCTAATATGGCTTGAGAGGATCCATACATTGAACTAGGGGCTATCTTAAAAGAGAAACCAGATATGGGCTACACGACCACCGCAGGTATAAATTCTGGAGCAGGAATGAAAGTAGGAGAGAGACTTTTGGCTGTCCTCTCCAAGCTGTCTCGCGAAGGCTTGTCTGTGACTTCGACCTCTCAATGCTAATAAACATCTTTATATACAAGAGGCGAGTGTCACCGAAGAGTTTGTTCCTACACCTTCACAGCATCGCTACTAAAGAAACCACAATACTGACTGCTGTGCCAAAAGATGGCATCTGCTTGCTCGTTGGTCTAGGGGTATGATTCTCGCTTAGGGTGCGAGAGGTCCCGGGTTCAAATCCCGGACGAGCCCAGCCTTTACAAAGAACAGTAATGCTTGAATTGAGTGGTTTCTCCTACACTCTTGTCAACAAGAAAAAATGAATTGAGTTGGTGAAACTGGTGACTTGTTTTTTGGCTGCTTTATATAGGGCTATGACTCTCGCTTCGAGTGCGAGAGGTCCTGGGTTCAAATCCCAGAAGAGCCCAGGTTTTAAGGCAACTTCCCTCTACTTGCCATGGGTTTACTAATCATCGGACGTGCGTTCGGCTTCTGCTATAACCCTTTCCTAAATCCAGGTTCCTGTGGGTATTTTCTGAAATGCTTTATAGTCACAACCTTGCTACATGTAGGCCAAAGCCATGTCGTTTCATTGTAGACGTATTGTTTAATTCTGAGTTTTACATATTCTGGATGCCTTTTCAGCACCTTATGAATCACCATGTTGATGGTCTGAATACAAGGCAAACTTGAGGGAAAGTAAAAATGCCGCATGGCCCACACCGTTCCTGGGAAATGACAACAGCAGGATGTATTCAACAGGGATTTTTGCAGAGGGTGTGACAAGTTCCGGTTTCTAAGCGCAGATGAGCTGTGGTTTAAACATGATTTAGAGACCATTCCTCTTTCATGGTTTGATCATTTGTTTTGGTTTGGAGAAAACGCCAGCCGAGATGCCGACTGTAGGGAGGAAGCTTCTTGCCATAGTCTTGTTTGTTTAGGGGTATGATTCTGTATTTTACAAAATGGCACCATACATCCAAATTCCAAACCATCTCTCAGGGAGCCGCACAGACAGACATAACTTGCGCACATACTCGCAGACTGCAAACCTTGGGGAGTATCTGGCCACTGCCCTTCACTGTCGAAGTCGTAGTTTTCCCAGGTGAAGCTTACAGAGAAAACAATGTGAATAAACATGTGGATATTATTATACTTTTCCAGGATTCGTTTACAGAGACCATACATGTTTTGATCCTGTTAATAGGAGAGGCAGAGAATCAGCTCTTTAGTCTTTGATGGGTTTGACCGTTTGTGATGCATTAAGGACTGAGCTAGCTGGGATACTGACTGCTGTGCCAAAAGATGGCATCTGCTGGCTCGTTGGTCTAGGGGTATGATTCTCGCTTAGGGTGCGAGAGGTCCCGGGTTCAAATCCCGGACGAGCCCAGCCTTTACAAAGAACAGTAATGCTTGAATTGAGTGGTTTCTCCTACACTCTTGTCAACAAGAAAAAATGAATTGAGTTGGTGAAACTGGTGACTTGTTTTTTGGCTGCTTTATATAGGGCTATGACTCTCGCTTCGAGTGCGAGAGGTCCTGGGTTCAAATCCCAGAAGAGCCCAGGTTTTAAGGCAACTTCCCTCTACTTGCCATGGGTTTACTAATCATCGGACGTGTGTTCGGCTTCTGCTATAACCCTTTCCTAAATCCAGGTTCCTGTGGGTATTTTCTGAAATGCTTTATAGTCACAACCTTGCTACATGTAGGCCAAAGCCATGTCGTTTCATTGTAGACGTATTGTTTAATTCTGAGTTTTACATATTCTGGATGCCTTTTCAGCACCTTATGAATCACCATGTTGATGGTCTGAATACAAGGCAAACTTGAGGGAAAGTAAAAATGCCGCATGGCCCACACCGTTCCTGGGAAATGACAACAGCAGGATGTATTCAACAGGGATTTTGCAGAGGGTGTGACAAGTTCCGGTTTCTAAGCGCAGATGAGCTGTGGTTTAAACATGATTTAGAGACCATTCCTCTTTCATGGTTTGATCATTTGTTTTGGTTTGGAGAAAACGCCAGCCGAGATGCCGACTGTAGGGAGGAAGCTTCTTGCCATAGTCTTGTTTGTTTAGGGTTATGATTCTGTATTTTACAAAATGGCACCATACATCCAAATTCCAAACCATCTCTCAGGGAGCCTCACAGACAGACATAACTTGCGCACATACTCGCAGACTGCAAACCTTGGGGAGTATCTGGCCACTGCCCTTCACTGTCGAAGTCGTAGTTTTCCCAGGTGAAGCTTACAGAGAAAACAATGTGAATAAACATGTGGATATTATTATACTTTTCCAGGATTCGTTTACAGAGACCATACATGTTTTGATCCTGTTACTAGGAGAGGCAGAGAATCACCTCTTTAGTCTTTGATGGGTTTGACCCTTTGTGATGCATTAAGGACTGAGCTAGCTGGGATACTGACTGCTGTGCCAAAAGATGGCATCTGCTGGCTCGTTGGTCTAGGGGTATGATTCTCGCTTAGGGTGCGAGAGGTCCCGGGTTCAAATCCCGGACGAGCCCAGCCTTTACAAAGAACAGTAATGCTTGAATTGAGTGGTTTCTCCTACACTCTTGTCAACAAGAAAAAATGAATTGAGTTGGTGAAACTGGTGACTTGTTTTTTGGCTGCTTTATATAGGGCTATGACGCTCGCTTCGAGTGCGAGAGGTCCTGGGTTCAAATCCCAGAAGAGCCCAGGTTTTAAGGCAACTTCCCTCTACTTGCCATGGGTTTACTAATCATCGGACGTGCGTTCGGCTTCTGCTATAACCCTTTCCTAAATCCAGGTTCCTGTGGGTATTTTCTGAAATGCTTTATAGTCACAACCTTGCTACATGTAGGCCAAAGCCATGTCGTTTCATTGTAGACGTATTGTTTAATTCTGAGTTTTACATATTCTGGATGCCTTTTCAGCACCTTATGAATCACCATGTTGATGGTCTGAATACAAGGCAAACTTGAGGGAAAGTAAAAATGCCGCATGGCCCACACCGTTCCTGGGAAATGACAACAGCAGGATGTATTCAACAGGGATTTTTGCAGAGGGTGTGACAAGTTCCGGTTTCTAAGCGCAGATGAGCTGTGGTTTAAACATGATTTAGAGACCATTCCTCTTTCATGGTTTGATCATTTGTTTTGGTTTGGAGAAAACGCCAGCCGTGATGCTGACTGTAGGGAGGAAGCTTCTTGCCATAGTCTTGTTTGTTTAGGGTTAAGATTCTGTATTTTACAAAATGGCACCATACGTTCAAATTCCAAACCATCTCTCAGGGAGCCGCACTGACAGACATAACTTGCACAAATACTCGCAGACTGCAAACCTTGGGGAGTATCTGGCCACTGCCCTTCACTGTCGAAGTCGTAGTTTTCCCAGGTGAAGCTTACAGAGAAAACAATGTGAATAAACATGTGGATATTATTATACTTTTCCAGGATTCGTTTACAGAGACCATACATGTTTTGATCCTGTTACTAGGAGAGGCAGAGAATCACCTCTTTAGTCTTTGATGGGTTTGACCCTTTGTGATGCATTAAGGACTGAGCTAGCTGGGATATTGACTGCTGTGCCAAAAGATGGCATCTGCTGGCTCGTTGGTCTAGGGGTATGATTCTCGCTTAGGGTGCGAGAGGTCCCGGGTTCAAATCCCAGACGAGCCCAGCCTTTACAAATAACAGTAATGCTTGAATTGAGTGGTTTCTCCTACACTCTTGTCAACAAGAAAAAATGAATTGAGTTGGTGAAACTGGTGACTTGTTTTTTGGCTGCTTTATATAGGGCTATGACTCTCGCTTCGACTGCGAGAGGTCCTGGGTTCAAATCCCAGAAGAGCCCAGGTTTTAAGGCAACTTCCCTCTACTTGCCATGGGTTTACTAATCATCGGACGTGTGTTCGGCTTCTGCTATAACCCTTTCCTAAATCCAGGTTCCTGTGGGTATTTTCTGAAATGCTTTATAGTCGCAACCTTGCTACATGTAGGCCAAAGCCATGTCGTTTCATTGTAGACGTATTGTTTAATTCTGAGTTTTACATATTCTGGATGCCTTTTCAGCACCTTATGAATCACCATGTTGATGGTCTGAATACAAGGCAAACTTGAGGGAAAGTAAAAATGCCGCATGGCCCACACAGTTCCTGGGAAATGACACCAGCAGGATGTATTCAACAGGGATTTTTGCAGAGGGTGTGACAAGTTCCGGTTTCTAAGCCCAGATGAGCTGTGGTTTAAACATGATTTAGAGACCATTCCTCTTTCATGGTTTGATCATTTGTTTTGGTTTGGAGAAAACGCCAGCCGAGATGCCGACTGTAGGGAGGAAGCTTCTTGCCATAGTCTTGTTTGTTTAGGGTTATGATTCTGTATTTTACAAAATGGCACCATACATCCAAATTCCAAACCATCTCTCAGGGAGCCGCACAGACAGACATAACTTGCGCACATACTCGCAGACTGCAAACCTTGGGGAGTATCTGGCCACTGCTCTTCACTGTCGAAGTCGTAGTTTTCCCAGGTGAAGCTTACAGAGAAAACAATGTGAATAAACATGTGGCTATTATTATACTTTTCCAGGATTCGTTTACAGAGACCATACATGTTTTGATCCTGTTAATAGGAGAGGCAGAGAATCAGCTCTTTAGTCTTTGATGGGTTTGACCATTTGTGATGCATTAAGGACTGAGCTAGCTGGGATACTGACTGCTGTGCCAAAAGATGGCATCTGCTGGCTCGTTGGTCTAGGGGTATGATTCTCGCTTAGGGTGCGAGAGGTCCCGGGTTCAAATCCCGGACGAGCCCAGCCTTTACAAAGAACAGTAATGCTTGAATTGAGTGGTTTCTCCTACACTCTTGTCAACAAGAAAAACTGAATTGAGTTGGTGAAACTGGTGACTTGTTTTTTGGCTGCTTTATATAGGGCTATGACTCTCGCTTCGACTGCGAGAGGTCCTGGGTTCAAATCCCAGAAGAGCCCAGGTTTTAAGGCAACTTCCCTCTACTTGCCATGGGTTTACTAATCATCGGACGTGTGTTCGGCTTCTGCTATAACCCTTTCCTAAATCCAGGTTCCTGTGGGTATTTTCTGAAATGCTTTATAGTCGCAACCTTGCTACATGTAGGCCAAAGCCATGTCGTTTCATTGTAGACGTATTGTTTAATTCTGAGTTTTACATATTCTGGATGCCTTTTCAGCACCTTATGAATCACCATGTTGATGGTCTGAATACAAGGCAAACTTGAGGGAAAGTAAAAATGCCGCATGGCCCACACAGTTCCTGGGAAATGACACCAGCAGGATGTATTCAACAGGGATTTTTGCAGAGGTTGTGACAAGTTCCGGTTTCTAAGCGCAGATGAGCTGTGGTTTAAACATGATTTAGAGACCATTCCTCTTTCATGGTTTGATCATTTGTTTTGGTTTGGAGAAAACGCCAGCCGAGATGCCGACTGTAGGGAGGAAGCTTCTTGCCATAGTCTTGTTTGTTTAGGGTTATGATTCTGTATTTTACAAAATGGCACCATACGTCCAAATTCCAAACCATCTCTCAGGGAGCCTCACAGACAGACATAACTTGCACACATACTCGCAGACTGCAAACCTTGGGGAGTATCTGGCCACTGCCCTTCACTGTCGAAGTCGTAGTTTTCCCAGGTGAAGCTTACAGAGAAAACAATGTGAATAAACATGTGGATATTATTATACTTTTCCAAGATTCGTTTACAGAGACCATACATGTTTTGATCCTGTTACTAGGAGAGGCAGAGAATCACCTCTTTAGTCTTTGATGGGTTTGACCCTTTGTGATGCATTAAGGACTGAGCTAGCTGGGATATTGACTGCTGTGCCAAAAGATGGCATCTGCTGGCTCGTTGGTCTAGGGGTATGATTCTCGCTTAGGGTGCGAGAGGTCCCGGGTTCAAATCCCGGACGAGCCCAGCCTTTACAAAGAACAGTAATGCTTGAATTGAGTGGTTTCTCCTACACTCTTGTCAACAAGAAAAAATGAATTGAGTTGGTGAAACTGGTGACTTGTTTTTTGGCTGCTTTATATAGGGCTATGACTCTCGCTTCGACTGCGAGAGGTCCTGGGTTCAAATCCCAGAAGAGCCCAGGTTTTAAGGCAACTTCCCTCTACTTGCCATGGGTTTACTAATCATCGGACGTGTGTTCGGCTTCTGCTATAACCCTTTCCTAAATCCAGGTTCCTGTGGGTATTTTCTGAAATGCTTTATAGTCAGCAACCTTGCTACATGTAGGCCAAAGCCATGTCGTTTCATTGTAGACGTATTGTTTAATTCTGAGTTTTACATATTCTGGATGCCTTTTCAGCACCTTATGAATCACCATGTTGATGGTCTGAATACAAGGCAAACTTGAGGGAAAGTAAAAATGCCGCATGGCCCACACAGTTCCTGGGAAATGACACCAGCAGGATGTATTCAACAGGGATTTTTGCAGAGGTTGTGACAAGTTCCGGTTTCTAAGCCCAGATGAGCTGTGGTTTAAACATGATTTAGAGACCATTCCTCTTTCATGGTTTGATCATTTGTTTTGGTTTGGAGAAAACGCCAGCCGAGATGTCGACTGTAGGGAGGAAGCTTCTTGCCATAGTCTTGTTTGTTTAGGGTTATGATTCTGTATTTTACAAAATGGCACCATACATCCAAATTCCAAACCATCTCTCAGGGAGCCGCACAGACAGACATAACTTGCGCACATACTCGCAGACTGCAAACCTTGGGGAGTATCTGGCCACTGCTCTTCACTGTCGAAGTCGTAGTTTTCCCAGGTGAAGCTTACAGAGAAAACAATGTGAATAAACATGTGGCTATTATTATACTTTTCCAGGATTCGTTTACAGAGACCATACATGTTTTGATCCTGTTAATAGGAGAGGCAGAGAATCAGCTCTTTAGTCTTTGATGGGTTTGACCATTTGTGATGCATTAAGGACTGAGCTAGCTGGGATACTGACTGCTGTGCCAAAAGATGGCATCTGCTGGCTCGTTGGTCTAGGGGTATGATTCTCGCTTAGGGTGCGAGAGGTCCCGGGTTCAAATCCCGGACGAGCCCAGCCTTTACAAAGAACAGTAATGCTTGAATTGACTGGTTTCTCCTACACTCTTGTCAACAAGAAAAAATGAATTGAGTTGGTGAAACTGGTGACTTGTTTTTTGGCTGCTTTATATAGGGCTATGACTCTCGCTTCGACTGCGAGAGGTCCTGGGTTCAAATCCCAGAAGAGCCCAGGTTTTAAGGCAACTTCCCTCTACTTGCCATGGGTTTACTAATCATCGGACGTGTGTTCGGCTTCTGCTATAACCCTTTCCTAAATCCAGGTTCCTGTGGGTATTTTCTGAAATGCTTTATAGTCGCAACCTTGCTACATGTAGGCCAAAGCCATGTCGTTTCATTGTAGACGTATTGTTTAATTCTGAGTTTTACATATTCTGGATGCCTTTTCAGCACCTTATGAATCACCATGTTGATGGTCTGAATACAAGGCAAACTTGAGGGAAAGTAAAAATGCCGCATGGCCCACACAGTTCCTGGGAAATGACACCAGCAGGATGTATTCAACAGGGATTTTTGCAGAGGGTGTGACAAGTTCCGGTTTCTAAGCGCAGATGAGCTGTGGTTTAAACATGATTTAGAGACCATTCCTCTTTCATGGTTTGATCATTTGTTTTGGTTTGGAGAAAACGCCAGCCGAGATGCCGACTGTAGGGAGGAAGCTTCTTGCCATAGTCTTGTTTGTTTAGGGTTATGATTCTGTATTTTACAAAATGGCACCATACATCCAAATTCCAAACCATCTCTCAGGGAGCCTCACAGACAGACATAACTTGCGCACATACTCGCAGACTGCAAACCTTGGGGAGTATCTGGCCACTGCCCTTCACTGTCGAAGTCGTAGTTTTCCCAGGTGAAGCTTACAGAGAAAACAATGTGAATAAACATGTGGATATTATTATACTTTTCCAGGATTCGTTTACAGAGACCATACATGTTTTGATCCTGTTAATAGGAGAGGCAGAGAATCAGCTCTTTAGTCTTTGATGGGTTTGACCGTTTGTGATGCATTAAGGACTGAGCTAGCTGGGATACTGACTGCTGTGCCAAAAGATGGCATCTGCTGGCTCGTTGGTCTAGGGGTATGATTCTCGCTTAGGGTGCGAGAGGTCCTGGGTTCACATCCCGGACGAGCCCAGCCTTTACAAAGAACAGTAATGCTTGAATTGAGTAGTTTCTCCTACACTCTTGTCAACAAGAAAAAATGAATTGAGTTGGTGAAACTGGTGACTTGTTTTTTGGCTGCTTTATATAGGGCTATGACGCTCGCTTCGAGTGCGAGAGGTCCTGGGTTCAAATCCCAGAAGAGCCCAGGTTTTAAGGCAACTTCCCTCTACTTGCCATGGGTTTACTAATCATCGGACGTGCGTTCGGCTTCTGCTATAACCCTTTCCTACATCCAGGTTCCTGTGGGTATTTTCTGAAATGCTTTATAGTCACAACCTTGCTACATGTAGGCCAAAGCCATGTCGTTTCATTGTAGACATATTGTTTAATTCTGAGTTTTACATATTCTGGATGCCTTTTCAGCACCTTATGAATCACCATGTTGATGGTCTGAATACAAGGCAAACTTGAGGGAAAGTAAAAATGCCGCATGGCCCACACCGTTCCTGGGAAATGACAACAGCAGGATGTATTCAACAAGGATTAGCGCAGAGGGTGTGACAAGTTCTGTTTTCTAAGCCCAGATGAGCTGTGGTTTAAACATGATTTAGAGACCATTCCTCATTCATGGTTTGATCATTTGTTTTGGTTTGGAGAAAACGCCAGCCGAGATGCCGACTGTAGGGAGGAAGCTTCTTGCCATAGTCTTGTTTGTTTAGGGTTATGATTCTGTATTTTACAAAATGGCACCATACGTCCAAATTCCAAACCATCTCTCAGGGAGCCTCACAGACAGACATAACTTGCACACATACTCGCAGACTGCAAACCTTGGGGAGTATCTGGCCACTGCCCTTCACTGTCGAAGTCGTAGTTTTCCCAGGTGAAGCTTACAGAGAAAACAATGTGAATAAACATGTGGATATTATTATACTTTTCCAGGATTCGTTTACAGAGACCATACATGTTTTGATCCTGTTAATAGGAGAGGCAGAGAATCAGCTCTTTAGTCTTTGATGGGTTTGACCGTTTGTGATGCTATAAGGACTGAGCTAGCTGGGATATTGACTGCTGTGCCAAACGATGGCATCTGCTGGCTCGTTGGTCTAGGGGTATGATTCTCGCTTAGGGTGCGAGAGGTCCCGGGTTCAAATCCCGGACGAGCCCAGCCTTTACAAAGTACAGTAATGCTTGAATTGAGTGGTTTCTCCTACACTCTTGTCAACAAGAAAAAATTAATTGAGTTGGTGAAACTGGTGACTTCTTTTTTGGCTGCTTTATATAGGGCTATGACTCTCGCTTCGACTGCGAGAGGTCCTGGGTTCAAATCCCAGAAGAGCCCAGGTTTTAAGGCAACTTCCCTCTACTTGCCATGGGTTTACTAATCATCGGACGTGCGTTCGGCTTCTGCTATAACCCTTTCCTAAATCCAGGTTCCTGTGGGTATTTTCTGAAATGCTTTATAGTCGCAACCTTGCTACATGTAGGCCAAAGCCATGTCGTTTCATTGTAGACGTATTGTTTAATTCTGAGTTTTACATATTCTGGATGCCTTTTCAGCACCTTATGAATCACCATGTTGATGGTCTGAATACAAGGCAAACTTGAGGGAAAGTAAAAATGCAGCATGGCCCACACCGTTCCTGGGAAATGACAACAGCAGGATGTATTCAACAGGGATTTTTGCAGAGGGTGTGACAAGTTCCGGTTTCTAAGCGCAGATGAGCTGTGGTTTAAACATGATTTAGAGACCATTCCTCTTTCATGGTTTGATCATTTGTTTTGGTTTGGAGAAAACGCCAGCCGTGATGCTGACTGTAGGGAGGAAGCTTCTTGCCATAGTCTTGTTTGTTTAGGGTTAAGATTCTGTATTTTACAAAATGGCACCATACGTCCAAATTCCAAATCATCTCTCAGGGAGCCTCACAGACAGACATAACTTGCACAAATACTCGCAGACTGCAAACCTTGGGGAGTATCTGGCCACTGCCCTTCACTGTCGAAGTCGTAGTTTTCCCAGGTGAAGCTTACAGAGAAAACAATGTGAATAAACATGTGGATATTATTATACTTTTCCAGGATTCGTTTACAGAGACCATATATGTTTCGATCCTGTTACTAGGAGAGGCAGAGAATCACCTCTTTAGTCTTTGATGGGTTTGACCCTTTGTGATGCATTAAGGACTGAGCTAGCTGGGATACTGACTGCTGTGCCAAAAGATGGCATCTGCTGGCTCGTTGGTCTAGGGGTATGATTCTTGCTTAGGGTGCGAGAGGTCCCGGGTTCAAATCCCAGACGAGCCCAGCCTTTACAAAAAACAGTAATGCTTGAATTGAGTGGTTTCTCCTACACTCTTGTCAACAAGAAAAACTGAATTGAGTTGGTGAAACTGGTGACTTGTTTTTTGGCTGCTTTATATAGGGCTATGACTCTCGCTTGGACTGCGAGAGGTCCTGGGTTCAAATCCCAGAAGAGCCCAGGTTTTAAGGCAACTTCCCTCTACTTGCCATGGGTTTACTAATCATCGGACGTGTGTTCGGCTTCTGCTATAACCCTTTCCTAAATCCAGGTTCCTGTGGGTATTTTCTGAAATGCTTTATAGTCGCAACCTTGCTACATGTAGGCCAAAGCCATGTCGTTTCATTGTATGAGCATGGACATGCTCAGTCAGATTGATCACTCTGACTTTAATAGTGACAATGTAAACCAGCTTGTGACTCACTATGACATTACCCTCTCTGCTATCTTTAATGAATTGGCACCATTAAAGACTCGCAAAGTATCTTTCACCCAGTCTGCCCCCTGGTTTACACCAGAGTTGCGCAAGCTAAAGTCTGCTGGTCGTCTGCTTGAGCGTCGCTGGAGGAGAACTGGCATGATGGTGCATGCCCTCGCTTATAAGGATCATGTTGGTTACTATAAAGAGGAGCTGCAAAAAGCAAAAACACTTTATTTTTCAAATGTCATTCAGTGCTCCACTGATAATCTGCGAGGTCTTTTTCAAACAGTTAATAAGCTGATCCGCCCTCTGAATTGTTTTCCTTTAACACCTTCGGCTGATCTCTGTTCAAAGTTTATTAATTTTTTTAATCTGAAAATCGACTCTATTTACTCTCAGTTTGCTTTTACGCGGCCTATATTGAATCATCAATCTCTCTCTGTTCAATTCTCTGGTAGTTGCCTTTCTAATTTTTCTACTGTTAATGAGAGTTTTGTTGGTGAGCTTATTATGAAATCTAGAGCCACTACATGTCAGTTAGACCCCATTCCAACACAGTGGGTGAAATCTTGTCTCCCTGCTATTTGTCCCCTTATCACCAAGGTCATAAATGCATCACTCACTGCAGGCTTGGTCCCTCCCTGTTTGAAATTAGCTGCTGTTACTCCTGTGCTAAAAAAACCTGGCCTTGACCCTGAGAATTTTGCTAACTTTAGGCCCATTTCTAATCTTCCACTCCTGGCCAAAGTATTAGAGCGAACGGTTGCTTCTCAGCTACACGAACATCTGGAATCGAATGATTTGTACGAAGTGTTCCAGTCTGGTTTCAGGAGGAACCATAGCACAGAAACGACTCTACTCAGAGTTGTGAATGATTTGTTATTAGCTGCTGACCAGGGGATGCTAAATGTATTGATTCTTTTAGACCTGACTGCTGCGTTTGATACTGTTTGCCATAACCTGCTACTTACCAGGCTTGAGACACTTATAGGTATAAGTGGCACCGCTCTTTCCTGGTTTAAGTCCTACCTATCTGATAGGCAGCAGTTTGTTTCTATTGGTGGCTACAAGTCTGATTTGTGTGCGCTGTCCCGTGGTGTCCCCCAGGGATCTGTACTTGGCCCTCTACTTTTCATTTTATATATGCTTCCACTTGGCAACATCATTAGAAGGCATGGGCTCCAGTTTCACTGCTTTGCGGACGATGTGCAGATCTATGTTTACTCTAAACCATCTCATACCTGTCCGCCTGCTGTGCTAAGTGACTGTTTACTTGATGTACGTGCCTGGCTGGTTGAAAACTTTCTAAGCCTTAATGGTACTAAAACTGAGGCCATACTGATTTCCTCTCCTGCTACTGCCAGAAAGCTCAGTAGCCTTGCTTTCTCTATACCAGGGTTTGTTGTCTCCTCCTCTGCTCAGGTTCGAAATCTGGGTGTAATTTTTGACACAACACTGTCGTTCGAACCCCACATAAAAAATGTCTGCAAAACAGCCTTTTTTCATTTAAAGAACATTTCCAGAATTCGCCCATTTCTGTCTTCTGCTGCTGCTGAGATCATTACTCATGCATTCGTGACCTCTAGATTAGACTATTGTAATGCAGTGTTGCATGGTCTCCCTACCCGGCTTTTAAACAGACTGCAGTATGTGCAAAACTCTGCTGCTAGGGTGTTGACCCATAAAAGATCTTGGGAACATATTACACCAGTATTGAGGGATCTCCACTGGCTTCCAGTCCAGTTTAGAGTACAGTATAAAATACTGGTAACTGTTTTTAAATCTCTCCATGATCTTGCCCCCACTTATTTGGGTAATCTACTTCAGATGTATGTTCCAACTCGCACTTTACGCTCCTCTTACTCTCATCTCCTAATTGTGCCTTCTACAAAATTCCGTACTCTAGGTGATAGAGCGTTTGGTGTTGCTGGCCCAAAACTCTGGAATGGGCTTCCACTACAGCTCCGTACATCATCATCTCTATCATGTTTTAAAGCCGGTCTTAAAACCTATCTCTTCCAGCTAGCATTTGAGTGAGAATTTCTCTCGAACTTCTATTTATTTTAGTTAAGTCTTTTATTATTGTTTTATTTTTATTGTTGTTATTTTATATATTTTTTTTTTTTTTTTTTTTCTTAGTTTATTTTATATATTGTTATAAATCTTAATGTATTATCTGTTTTACTTTTTTTGTATTGTACAGTGTCCTTGGGTCTCTTGAAAGGCGCTTTATAAAATAAAAGTATTATTATTATTATTATTAGACGTATTGTTTAATTCTGAGTTTTACATATTCTGGATGCCTTTTCAGCACCTTATGAATCACCATGTTGATGGTCTGAATACAAGGCAAACTTGAGGGAAAGCAAAAATGCCGCATGGCCCACACAGTTCCTGGGAAATGACACCAGCAGGATGTATTCAACAGGGATTTTTGCAGAGGTTGTGACAAGTTCCGGTTTCTAAGCCCAGATGAGCTGTGGTTTAAACATGATTTAGAGACCATTCCTCTTTCATGGTTTGATCATTTGTTTTGGTTTGGAGAAAACGCCAGCCGTGATGCTGACTGTAGGGAGGAAGCTTCTTGCCATAGTCTTGTTTGTTTAGGGTTAAGATTCCGTATTTTACAAAATGGCACCATACGTCCAAATTCCAAATCATCTCTCAGGGAGCCTCACAGACAGACATAACTTGCACAAATACTCGCAGACTGCAAACCTTGGGGAGTATCTGGCCACTGCCCTTCACTGTCGAAGTCGTAGTTTTCCCAGGTGAAGCTTACAGAGAAAACAATGTGAATAAACATGTGGATATTATTATACTTTTCCAGGATTCGTTTACAGAGACCATATATGTTTCGATTCTGTTACTAGGAGAGGCAGAGAATCACCTCTTTAGTCTTTGATGGGTTTGACCCTTTGTGATGCATTAAGGACTGAGCTAGCTGGGAAGTTGACTGCTGTGCCAAAAGATGGCATCTGCTGGCTCGTTGGTCTAGGGGTATGATTCTTGCTTAGGGTGCGAGAGGTCCCGGGTTCAAATCCCAGACGAGCCCCGCCTTTACAAAAAACAGTAATGCTTGAACTGAGTGGTTTCTCCTACACTCTTGTCAACAAGAAAAACTGAATTGAGTTGGTGAAACTGGTGACTTTTTTTTTGGCTGCTTTATATAGGGCTATGACTCTCGCTTGGACTGCGAGAGGTCCTGGGTTCAAATCCCAGAAGAGCCCAGGTTTTAAGGCAACTTCCCTCTACTTGCCATGGGTTTACTAATCATCGGACGTGTGTTCGGCTTCTGCTATAACCCTTTCCTAAATCCAGGTTCCTGTGGGTATTTTCTGAAATGCTTTATAGTCGCAACCTTGCTACATGTAGGCCAAAGCCATGTCGTTTCATTGTAGACGTATTGTTTAATTCTGAGTTTTACATATTCTGGATGCCTTTTCAGCACCTTATGAATCACCATGTTGATGGTCTGAATACAAGGCAAACTTGAGGGAAAGCAAAAATGCCGCATGGCCCACACAGTTCCTGGGAAATGACACCAGCAGGATGTATTCAACAGGGATTTTTGCAGAGGTTGTGACAAGTTCCGGTTTCTAAGCCCAGATGAGCTGTGGTTTAAACATGATTTAGAGACCATTCCTCTTTCATGGTTTGATCATTTGTTTTGGTTTGGAGAAAACGCCAGCCGAGATGTCGACTGTAGGGAGGAAGCTTCTTTCCATAGTCTTGTTTGTTTAGGGTTATGATTCTGTATTTTACAAAATGGCACCATACATCCAAATTCCAAACCATCTCTCAGGCAGCCGCACAGACAGACATAACTTGCGCACATACTCGCAGACTGCAAACCTTGGGGAGTATCTGGCCACTGCTCTTCACTGTCGAAGTCGTAGTTTTCCCAGGTGAAGCTTACAGAGAAAACAATGTGAATAAACATGTGGCTATTATTATACTTTTCCAGGATTCGTTTACAGAGACCATACATGTTTTGATCCTGTTAATAGGAGAGGCAGAGAATCAGCTCTTTAGTCTTTGATGGGTTTGACCATTTGTGATGCATTAAGGACTGAGCTAGCTGGGATACTGACTGCTGTGCCAAAAGATGGCATCGGCTGGCTCGTTGGTCTAGGGGTATGATTCTCGCTTAGGGTGCGAGAGGTCCCGGGTTCAAATTCCGGACGAGCCCAGCCTTTACAAAGAACAGTAATGCTTGAATTGAGTGGTTTCTCCTACATGTAGGCCAAAGCCATGTCGTTTCATTGTAGACGTATTGTTTAATTCTGAGTTTTACATATTCTGCATGCCTTTTCAGCACCCTATGAATCACCATGTTGATGGTCTGAATACAAGGCAAACTTGAGGGAAAGTAAAAATGCCGCAAGGCCCACACCGTTCCTGGGAAATGACAACAGCAGGATGTATTCAACAGGGATTTTTGCAGAGGGTGTGACAAGTTCCGGTTTCTAAGCGCAGATGAGCTGTGGTTTAAACATGATTTAGAGACCATTCCTCTTTCATGGTTTGATCATTTGTTTTGGTTTGGAGAAAACGCCAGCCGAGATTCCGACTGTAGGGAGGAAGCTTCTTGCCATAGTCTTGTTTGTTTAGGGGTATGATTCTGTATTTTACAAAATGGCACCATACATCCAAATTCCAAACCATC